>NW_013672602.1:26591-28296 GCF_000517525.1 Limulus polyphemus
TGTCTATGTAACTTGTGAAACAGTCTTGTGGTACAGCTCACTATAATTATAAATGGTACATTTGTCTATGTAACTTGTGAAACAGTCTTGTGGTACAGCTCACTATAATTATAAATGGTACATTTGTCTATGTAACTTGTGAAACAGTCTTGTGGTACAGCTCACTATAATTATAAATGGAAGCTTCATCTAATGATCTTGTTTCCAGTTTCACATAAAAAAAACAATGAAAAAAAGTTTCTACAGAATGAACTATAATACACGTGAATAAGTGAATACTCACATACAATGATTTTTTTTAAATATATACCTAACTAGAATTTATTGGCTATTAATATTCATTTCTACCTGAAGGAAAGGCTGGTCTGGGAATATTTACAAACTTGTTGATATGACTAGGGCCGAACCCTGGAGGAGGAGGAACTCTTCTTGATGATTCTTGACTGGAGTTCAAAAGGAAATGGTTAGGATAACCCGGAGAGTCCATCAAGTGAGAATAAGGAGGATGTACTGATTCCATTTTGTGATTAATTAGCTGAGGCAGTTGTTGTGGCTTTTGAGTGGCTTCTTTTTCTAAGAGATCAGCTAATCCCTTAGCCGATTCATCCCACGGATCAAAACCTAAAACAATCATTTATAGGCTATTAATTCAGCATAATTTGTCAGTATTTATTTTTAAACTGTGAATCAAAGACCTGAAACATACCTAACTCATCATCTTGATGTTTGCGATTAGACGAGGTGAACCCAAATGCCGCTTGCCAATCTGTGCTACACTGTACTGGAATAGTTTCTGAAGAAAGGACAAGATCTTGGTTGTTTATCCAATCTTCTATAGGGAGAGAAAAAAATAAAAGACAATCTTACTTTTAAGATATGCAAAGAAATTGGCAACATATGTGAGCTCAAAATTTACAAGAAATTTACAAACACTAAAAATATACATTTTGTTGTTTCTCTTTATAAACTGCTGCTAACATGCACCCACTTAAAAACCCTTACTCTAAAAACACAATGTTAGACCCTAAAGCTTTTTTTTTGTACCTCAATATCAAAATATTTCAAGAAAGCACTCTCAGTTTCAGACAAACTTAATATTCATATAATTATAATCAGCTATACCACAAGACTGTTTCACAAGTTACATAGACAAATAGTTAATGGGGTTTGTTTCTCTTCCACTGGATGCTTTCTGTAAGGAATAAAAAAAAAAACCAGTAGTGTATTTCAATATTGAATTTACATCTAACTTTTTAAAGTACTATCTGAATATTTGAAACTGTTAGTACTTGGTGAAACTCTATAATTACAGAATTAATGAAAAACAAGACAACTATACATTTCACAAATACATCATTTGTTCACGACCATGGTTTTTGTCAGTAAAGACATTGTCAGGAACCTGATGATCTTTTATTGGAGAAATCATGATTGTAAATAAATGAGGTATTTCTGAAATGTATAGTTGTCTTGTTTTCCCCAATTCTTAATATCTGAATATTAAAAGCAGAAGGTTTCTTGTTTCTGAAATGTGCAATGTTATAGTATAATAAATTTTCCCAAGCCTCAAAATTGGATTTTTCATTAGGGGAACAAATAGCCCATAGCAAGTAACTGATGGCAAGTGAATGTTAACTAGAAGTTCTGAACATTTGTATGATCATAAAATTTGGTAAACTTGTATCTTATTCATTCAGTCATAGCT
>NW_013672602.1:28732-34901 GCF_000517525.1 Limulus polyphemus
TACAAATTTTACTGAAAATATAATAGCAGTACATATTACCATGTTAACTTCTGCCATCTTAGCAGTACGTATTACCATGTTAACTTCTGCCATCTTAATAAAGAAATTGTATCATTACAACAAAAATAACACTTTTCTAAAAGTGTATTATAACAGCAGTACACATTAACATGTTACGTTTGTGCCATCCTTGTGATACACTGTTCTACTAATATGAATTAACTATTTAAAAAATACACAAAACAAATATGGTACTTAACATAATCAACATCAAACTGGATGTAAATCCCAAATCGTGATATTCCAAGTTACATTATTTATGTGAGTTTTACAGGGTCCCTACAGACACAAGTAGAAAAAATTCCAGGAGTTTTCCAGAACTGAATCACTGAATCATTTCCAGAAATAACTAAGTGAATAATTATAAACAAAAAATGACTTTACTTGCAGAATCTATTACGTGCATTAATTCTTACATTGTACAACATGCAAACAGTGGAATTTTATGTAAATTAAATGGCAATCTCCTCTAGCTGATGCATTTTTTCTCATAAAGCTGTCAATTCTCATCATTTGTTGGCATTGTTTTAAATAACACAGTGTGTTTTCATGTGGCTTTTGAGTGAAGTTTCACACATATTCGAAATGTTGAAGGTTTCCTCGCACACGTTGCAACCAGCATTGTGTTTGGCTGCACTATCTGCATATTCTAGTTTATCAAGCCGTAAAGCATTAAACGTGCATTTCCTGCCAGGCATAGCTTTAATTTGCTTGACATGTTTCGTGAAGCGTTAAGTATGATAAATCAATGCTTTGTTAAGTTTCAACAAATCCACGAACTGTCATTTGTTAAAACTGCATTTCACATGCATGAATCGTTAATCAAAATAACACAGACAGCATTCGATTCTGTAACGTTTCTCACGGCCTAAGCATTATATATCAGGGCCTAAGTTATGATGGTTATAGTACACTTGCGTGTATGTAACCATGTAAAATTTATTAAAATATTAGTTTCTTGGGTTTATGTGAAATGGACAAAAAAAATTGTTTTTGAAGTAAATTAATTCCAGGAGTTTTCAGGAGCCTTTGTACATTTCCAGGACTTTTAAGCACTTTTACTGGAGCATGTTAGTTTTCTAGTATACAATCTGAAAGACAAATTTTGATAGCTCAATATCCAATGAGTATAACTCAGTGGCTTCGAATTTTTTATTCCAAAGTTGGTTACTAATCAACGGTTGATATAAGAAAGAAATATCTGAACTGCTTGTTCAGTAATGGACTCGGCAATAACAAAATTACTGGGATATTTTATTTATATTAGATAAACACTACATATTAAATAAAAACTGGTTATAATTTCATATTTATCTATAAAATAATTAATAATGAAACACTCCCTACAACAAAAAACCTATCAATATAGGATTACAGGTGACTGTTTTATGCAATTTAAGTATGTGTGATTGAGCTTTCAAACAGCAAATATTTAGTACACTACCAAAGAAATGATACAAAGCCTACTGAAGGTGTTATGTTGCATACTTTAACTAACCCTACTGAATGTGTTATGTTAAATACTTTAATTAACCCTACTGAATGTGTTATGCAACATACTTTAATTAAACCTAGTGAATGTGTTATGTAACATACTTTAATTAAACCTAGTGAATGTGCTGTTATATACTTTAATCAAGCCTACTAAATGTATTATGTAACATACATTAATTAAGCCTACTGAATGTGTTATGTTACATACTTTAATTAAGCCTACTGAATGTGTTATGTTACATACTTTAATTAAACCTAGTGAATGTGTTATGTTACATACTTTAATTAAACCTACTGAATGTGTTATGTTACATACTTTAATTAAACCTACTGAATGTGTTATGTTACATACTTTAATTAAGCCTAGTGAATGTGTTATATAACATACTTAAATTAAGCCTACTGAATGTGTTGTTACATACTTTAATTAAGCCTAGTGAATGTGTTATGTTACATACTTTAATTAAGCCTAGTGAATGTGTTATGTTACATACTTTAATTAACCCTAGTGAATATTCACTAGGGTTAATTAAAGTAGGTAACATAACACATTCACTAGGCTTAATTAAAGTATGTAACATAACACATTCACTAGGCTTAATTAAAGTAGGTAACATAACACATTCACTAGGCTTAATTAAAGTATGTAACATAACACATTCACTAGGGTTAATTAAAGTATGTAACATAACACATTCAGTAGGTTTAATTAAAGTATGTTACATAACACATTCACTAGGGTTAATTAAAGTATATTACATAACACATTCAGTAGGTTTAATTGAAGTATGCTACATAACACATTCACTAGGGTTAATTGAAGTATGCTACATAACACGTGTTATGTTACATACTTTAATTAAACCTAGTGAATGTGTTATGTAACATACTTTAATTAACCCTAGTGAATGTGTTATGTAACATACTTTAATTAACCCTACTGAATGTGTTATGTAACATACTTTAATTAAACCTACTGAATGTGTTATGTAACATACTTTAATTAAACCTACTGAATGTGTTATGTTACATACTTAAATTAACACATACTGGTACTTCAGTATGAAAACACAATAGATGTACACATAATTTGGTTATGTCTAAGTAGTAGTAGTTGTTTTCTCTCACAACTACATGCATCTTTAACTAACAGTTAACAACGTTGGTTTGTATGTTATACACATACTTTGTACAAAGTGTGTACTTTATTTACACTTTGTTCAACGTACGTTTCACAAAACTTGTATATCATACACACATTATGAAAAAGGTACAAGGTAATGTTTCATTAATAGGTACAAGATACTTATTGTGTTTTGAACCTTGAATAGTTAGTTATTTTCTTGTAACAATTAGTGTAATAAGACATTAAACAATGGCATCAACTTTAGTGTCTACACAGCATAAGACATTAAACAATGGTTTCTACTTTATAATGTCTACACGGCATAAGACATTAAACAATGGTTTCTACTTTATAGTGTCTACACAGCATAAGATATTAAACAATGGTTTCCACTTTATCGTGTCTACACAGCATAAGACATTAAACAATGGTTTCCACTTTATAGTGTCTACACGGCATAAGACATTAAACAATGGCATCAACTTTATAGTGTCTACACGGCATAAGACATTAAACAATGGCATCAACTTTATAATGTCTACTTGGCATAAGACATTAAACAATGGCATCAACTTTATAGTGTCTACACGGCATAAGACATTAAACAATGGCATCAACTTTATAATGTCTACTTGGCATAAGACATTAAACAATGGCATCAACTTTATAGTGTCTACACGACATAAGACATCAAACAATGGTTTCTACTTTATCGTGTCTACACGGCATAAGACATCAAACAATGGTTTCTACTTTAGAGTGTCTACACGGCATAAGACATTAAACAATGGTTTCTACTTTATAGTGTCTACACGGCATAAGACATTAAACAATGGTTTCTACTTTATCGTGTCTACACGGCATAAGACATTAAACAATGGTTTCCACTTTATAGTACCCATACGGCATAAGACATTAAACAATGGTTTATACTTTATCGTGTCTACACGCCATAAGACATTAAACAATGGTTTCCACTTTATAGTGTCTACACGGCATAAGACATTAAACAATGGTTTCCACTTTATAGTGTCTACACGGCATAAGACATTAAACAATGGTTTCCACTTTATAGTGTCTACACGGCATAAGAAATTAAACAATGGTTTCTACTTTATAGTGTCTACACAGCATAAGACATTAAACAATGGTTTCTACTTTATAGTACCCATACGGCATAAGACATTAAACAATGGTTTCTACTTTATAGTGTCTACACGGCATAAGAAATTAAACAATGGTTTCTACTTTATAGTACCTACACGACATAAGACATTAAACAAAGGTTTCTATGTTATTATTCTTTTGTTAAGAATCAAATATTTAGGAGAAAATAACAATACAACTTTAAGTTGTTTAAATCTAGAATGAGTACAACTTAATTCTATAAAACAAACATTTACATTATTGGAATGTTCCAACATTGTCATTTCAAAAGTATCGACCAGTTTACCCACACTTGTTCACCTTAACCTGAACATTCATTCTTCACGTATATTTTCATCTCAAGATTTGTTTTACATGTAGGTAATTCCCCAACACATTTATTCCATAACAAAAACTTATCCTTTAGGATGTAACTGATAAACAGTATAGTGTTTTAGATGCTTACTTTATAAACTTCAAATACACACTCACTCTAAGCAACAAGAAGGAAATTATTCCTGTTCACAGTGAGAGATAATGACTTGAGAATTTGTATGTATTGAGATACTGAAAGATTTCCTGTTGGATCTAAAAATTACTTACAAATGTTATACCAAAAGACATATGTAAAAACTATTTATTTAACCTTTTCCATTCATTAGTTATTCTATAGCTTCTATAAGATAGAGAACTTCTACAAGTAGGATTTGTTGAGCTTTATGACACATTAATCCATGACCCAAGGGAATCAAGTGTTTCATCCATTTGCATTAATTATTTAAATCCTAATTTACATTTCTGATTACCAAAGATTTTCTCCCGGATGACCTGGAGATTATTACTCCGGAAAATCTACAATGCGTCCCGAGGTATAGCATAATGGCTCATATTAAGTCGATTCCTACCCCCATACTTTTCAAGTAACTCTCAGAAAAATAAGTTTGTTGTTTTGTGTAAGGGAAACAGAAACTTCAAAAGAATTTTTCTTTCACAGAATTTTGATAAAACATTCAAAAATAATTTGAGTTTACATACTGATTATAATTATTCTATTAGAACTTACAGCTTTTACAGTAAGCAAGAATACTTTAAAAACTGGTTTAACCTTTCGATCACTCTTACAATCATTCGCAAGTACACAAGTTTTAATGGTAAAGAAGGTTTTAGTAATTAAACAACATTCAACAATATAAAAATGTATTTAAATTTTACAATTGATAGTGGTTAGTTATGCATGCACATATCAACCCATGTGAGTTGACAGAGTATTTATTTATAGATGAACAGAAAAACAAACAAAAATAAATATGAAAATGTGGAAATCTTTTATAAAATTGTTGTATAAGATTAGGAGTGTCTGGAGAAATAACGATGAAAAATGTGGGATTGCTTGATTTTATTAATATGGTTTCTCTGATTCTTCTGTTAACTCTTTCAACACGAACTCGGTCAATTTGACCGACCACGTAAACTTTTTGTACTCATTTGAAGTATTTATTGATTTAATACTTATAACTCAATATAGTGTGTATATCTTCACGAAATTTGGCAGACTTTCAGTTAACATTATAAGTCTTTCACATAGAAAAAATCATATATTTTAGTGAAGTATATTTAATAAATTAAAATAAAGATTTGTTCTTCAATATATCAAGTATTTGTTGTGATATTTCATGTGCAAAGTGATTTTCATGTTCAGATTAAAAATACTTTTCTTCATCCTAAAAATTTCCTTTGTGTAATCCCTAAAATCTCCTGCATACATTTCAATCATTTTTGTTCAATAAAACTTTATATGTTATTTTCTCTACCCTATCTATACGGGATTGGTCAAATAAATATAAATTAAAATGTTAATAGTGGGTTCTCCCCCTATTGCTGTTACTGAATATTTATTATCTTTGCCATAAGTTAATGTTAACTACATTCATAAATGACACCACATCATTACACATACAAAAACTATTACATTTTCTATGATAACATGCACACAGTGTGATGGAAGGGCACACAAACATTTTATATATCTCAGTGTGTGTGCTACCGCTCTTTATTAGAAATGCAATAAAATAAAATGGCCACCACTATTGCAATAAAACAAACTCAGATTAAGTTTCTACACCAACAGCTGCCATAAGCTGATATAAAAAGCCATTTCTTAAGTTATACCCACTTCCTACTTTGACCCATGACCTTACAACTTTGGCCTGTAGGACACTTCTGCAGCCAATCACCATTAATTAGTTAATAATGTGAAACACCATGTAAGTACATTAAGAGCTGGGTGTTAAAAGCAGGTTATAGATAGCACCCCTACTTTAGTCACTACCTCTTCCTACAAAG
>NW_013672602.1:35820-38701 GCF_000517525.1 Limulus polyphemus
ATATTGAGTTCTTAAAGCTTATATAAAATGTTTGGTGAGGTAATAATGAATACTGTAATAATATGTTACATTATAAATAAATTGTGTGAAAGTTAGGATTTTTGTGTTATTTATCATAGCATCCACCCACATATTATATCCACCCATCATAACATGGACAAAGGACAGGTACCTCAGCTTCTTGTGTTATTTATCATAGCATCCACCCACATATTTCTTTAAATCCATAATCCATACAAAGGACGGGCACCTCTGCTTGTTCAATATATTTACTATTAAGGAATTGTACTGTTTAGTTGACAGAATCACAATAGTTTCCTTTATCAGCTATTTTGTCTTCACTGTTTTTAAGAAGTCTGAGGCCTTTCTGCTGATGTCAAAGTCTGCTTTATAGACTTCTATCTGTTAGTATTTATTAAGTCTTTTAATCTGGGAAGATTTTTCATGGATCTGCTTTTGGTTTGGAAGGGAAATAAATTGTTCTTGTCTTCTGGTATGTTGAATATATCTTTGTTGTCTTTCAATGAATTAGACGGGGATTCTTCCTGTGGTCTTCGACTTGGGATTAGTTGCTGTTGATTGGAGTTGTGATTTGATTCAATTATTGCTTTCCTGCAAAGGTCTTCAAAGCTAGTTTTTAAATCTAACACTGGGATGGTGAGAGGGAGTTACTGCATAGTTAAGACCTTTATTTAGGGCTATGGTTTGAAATTCACCGAGTTGAATGTATTTTTTTTTACAGCAACAGGTTTTGCTTTCTTTGGATTGTGTAAAGTTTTTTTAGTTTTCTGTTAAATTTTGAAATTTTAAAGTAGGTACTTTTTTCTGTATTAACGATGAAAGTACGTTGTAATCTTCAGGGGTAGTAAAATACGAGAGGCTGCTACAGAAGTTAAGTTCATTTTTGTGAAGAAATTTCAATTCTCTGTGTTTTTCTCCTTTATAGTTTGTTTTAAAAGTTTTATTTGAGTTTTTTTTATGATAATTTTGATTTTTATGTTAAACTTGACGATCAGTTTTATTTTTAGAAATATTCTTCCTTAATGTAAAAATCTGTAACTTATAATAAATCTAAAATGATGTGTATACCCTCAAATAACGAATTAAACGGGTATTAGTTACTTATAGGTATATACATTACAATATTAATTTACAGGTATACATTTATAATATTAATCTAAAAAATTAATATTTACAAAATAGTGAAGTTCATACACTTACAGTATTAACTGTAAATGTGTTGAAATGTTCTAAAGCTAAAGTAACAGATCAGTAATATCAAATAATGACTATTTGTGACAATATATAAATGCTTTTGTTTTGGAAACATTTATCAGTACCAACATCTTTGTAATGTTTCTGAATAAGAACTATTGTAAGATTATGTAACTACAACAATCTCTGTATTAGTATCTCCACAGTGAATGTTCATACCACTAAACAGTTTAACACTAACAAGCTGGTAATACCTTCCGAATCCCTTGATTCTTGATCTGTAGAGCGTGAAGAAATGGGTAATCCATTATAATGAGCACCACCTAATTTACTGTTAATAGAAGGGTCAGTCTTTGGTGTTTCAATCATGGGTAGAGTATGGTTCTCAGTTCTATTGCACTGTGACATTTCTGTTGGACATTCTCTTATTTCACTAGCCTGCTCAATCGGGCAGGGATTTGGACCTGGTGGTCTGGAGTCTGGTTCCTGACTACAGGACTGTCCAGAGAGACCCGTTGTTGGAGGGGTTGGTTGAGATCTAGAGACATAAAGAGACTCCCTACTGCTACTATTACTGTGACTACTGCTACCCCTAGACGAGCTTTTTTCTGATGATCTGTCCCTTCCTTTCCTGCAATGTTAGTCATTTGTTAAGACTCAGGTGGTATTTTTATAAGTAAATACAAGCATACAAAAATATTTTCTTGACTTATAATTCTGATATTAATCATAAATTGTAAGATTTACAATTTTCAGAAAAATATTCCAAAATAATCTCAGATCTTTTTCTTACACATTTAACTGAACTGAAAAAAATAATTTTCAAAATTGTTTACTTTTCTTTAGAAAAAAAAACTAATGTTAGTTGAAATATGGTTATTAAGTTACAGCAACTCTTATGTATTGAATGATGAGGCACAAAATCATCCTTCCTACATACAACTTTCAAACATTAGTTGGTCACAAAAACTATCTTCTTGAAAAATAATTTTAACACCAGTACTTTGTATTTTATAGCAATGCTACTAAGCCTTGCCAATTCTCAACTAGTCAGTTTAAAGTGGATATTTTGTGGTATCATACAACTTTGTAAGTAGCTCACCAGCTCTCTACATCACAGATAACCCATGCCCACCAACCAAACTAAAATTATATTCAGAATGTTTAACATTTTAATATTTCATAAGCAGATAGAACAATTATAAATAGTAACATTACACTTACCAGTTCTCATAGTAACATTACACTTACCAGTTCTCATAGTAACATTACACTTACCAGTTCTCATAGTAACATTACACTTACCAGTTCTCATAGTAACATTACACTTACCAGTTCTCATAGTAACATTACACTTACCAGTTCTCATAGTAACATTACACTTACCAGTTCTCATACCAACATTACACTTACAAGTTCTCATACCAACATTACACTTACAAGTTCTCATAGTAACATTACACTTACCAGTTCTCATACCAACATTACACTTACAAGTTCTCATACCAACATTACACTTACAAGTTCTCATACCAACATTACACTTACAAGTTCTCATACCAACATTACACTTACAAGTTCTCATACCAACATTACACTTACAAGTTCTCATACCAACATTACACTTACAAGTTCTCATACCAACATTACACTTACAAGTTCTCAT
>NW_013672602.1:39551-48360 GCF_000517525.1 Limulus polyphemus
ATCAGCGACCCTGGACACTACCACCAATGAAATATCAGACCAATTAATTAAATTGTGGCAGAATGCTACAAGTTCTTCAAATACCTATAGAATGATAGGTTTCTTTTTTTGTGAGGGTAAAACACTTAAATATACCAGAAATATATACATATTAAAGTTACCTTAACATTTTTTTCACAGGGCATACATCTGCTACTCGCCTACTAGAGCCACAAGCTAAACACACAATCCCATTTCACACTGCTTCTTACTATTGTAAAGGTTATACAAAATCAAGTCTTTTTAAAGTTTTTTATTATTCAAGAAACTTATCCACCATCCTATCACAAAACAACCTCTCATATACTTTCAAGATTAGTCCATACTAGCGATGGTCATCTGTACATTAAAAGTACTTACACCAACAAATATACATGTGTATAGGAACATAAAATACCTGAACTAAAATATTTTCAAACTCCCTTCAAAAAATTATATAAAAACCTTACCTAGTTAAATGATTACAACCTCCCAACACTTGTTCATAAAGTTTTCGTTCATATTCTTGATGTTTCCTAGCAAAAAAAATGTCATCTTTTAACAAGATTTTGTAAAAATATTTACTCAACCTTTTCTACAAAATATTCATCATGATAAACAAAAACAATCATTTAATATTTTATTACAGTAAATAGTTCTAAAGTTAGCTTAGCACTTAAAAGATAGGGAATTTCACCACCACCTCAGGAAGTACCACACATATAATGGATTAACAAGTTACTCATTCCTAAACAATTTTTTACAAGATCTACTACTAAACATTGAAACCCCTAACTATGGATAGGTCAAATTGCATGTCATGATCTATTACAGTTACATTCAAAGTTTAATTAAACTACCTTATTATGAATGTATATAAAGCAATTTGGCAGAAAAATGTAGTTAGTAGATCAAATATTAATACAAGTTTTAACTTCTTAATTCTATAAGGAGATATTTAAGCAAACCCTCAGCCTCCCCTTATATGTCATTGTTCTCTAGGTCTTCCCCTTCTACACTTCTCTGAAGTACCGCGTTTAATGTAAATTACTCAGTATAATATACCTATTTCTATGGCAGTCTAAATTCTATAACCTCCAATCTTATTTGTTTATGGAGTCATACACTAAAAAATCAAACCTACCTGTCATATCATCTTTTTTACAAATTGCCAACAATACTCCCTGATGTTTTATATTATTTACAACCAATAGAAAGGCAAAGTTTTAATCTATCTAATATCCACAGCAGAGGTTACAGCCAATCAAAGAATGCATTAAGCCTCTACATCACAGATGTTATTTTCAATTTCACCCCAGGTGGAAAAGGAAAGAAATCCTTTAATATTATATACACACACAAAGTTTTAATCTATCTAATATCCACAGCAGACGGTACAGCCAATCAAAGAATGCACTAAGCCTCTACATCACAGATGTTATTTTCAATTTCACCCCAGGTGGAAAAGGAAAGAAATCCTTTAATATTATATACACACACAAAGTTTCAACCTATTGAATAATGTATACTGCTATGTTGTTTTAAGTAAAGAATATTGACTATTTCATCTTCAGTGTTCAGGTCAAGCTGGTAAGGGAATTATTTTAAGTTCCTCTTGCCTCAAATAGAAAGCAACTTAAATTATAATAGTCGTACAGCATTGTTTGCTTTGTGCTTGTTATTAACCTGTGCACTTAGGTGCATTATTTAAGTAAGTACAAATTATGTAGTTTACTAGTACCATCATTATCAAAAAAAAAGTAGGCTTAAATTTTATTAGCAACTGACAATAAAAAAACAAGAGGTCAAAGGTAAGTGCTATAGTTTTTGTTTTTCACGTATAATTCTAATCTTTCATTTATTTACTCCCAGTTTGCCCCCTGAAGAAGAAAGGTTCACCTTTCAAAAACACTCGGGTTATAGAGTTTCTATTCATTCCTTTCGAGACTTCTTGAACCTAGATGTTTCTCTAACATCATGTACAGTTTTAGTATGTAAACTGGTAGTTACTTAGTGGTTATAAGGTTAGTGTCATACACCAACCCCTTATGGAAAGAGTTAAACAGTTATCAATGTATAGATATCAATATGGTAATTACTGAAACATTTATCCCACAAATCAGTTTAACCTCATGAAAAATAAATGAAAATGTAAGTGTAAAACATGACCAAACTAATGAAAGTACGTTTTATAATTTTATGAATTGTAAAGTTCGAACAAACATTTTAACAGTTTAAAATACAAATACAAAGCTCCAATTAACTCAGTTATTACACACTGAAAATCATTTTAAATTTAGTTTATATACCAAGTGGCTAAAACATAAGATTAAATAAGAACAAATTCTGAAATTACAAATGTTCATACCCTTGTTGCATTTCTTCTTTTGTAAAACTGGCCAATTCATCACCTAATTCATGTAAATACATGCAGTCCTGTGGAAATAGAAACTCCAATTAATTAAGTCTAATAAATTTAGAGTACATTATTTCTGAGCATTAAGAAATTGGCGAAAGCCATATGGAAAGTAACTTTTCACTATAATCCTAGCTTCCTGCGGGGTAAGTTATACAAGTTATGTTTTCTCTTCACATTTTACCATAAGTACTAAATTAAGTTGTGTCACATTATAATATGTCTTATCTGAAATTACAATTCATTTATCTGGAAAGTAATAAGCCATAAAATGTGATATCACATCACCATATATAAAATATGACCAAGTCACACATATTCTCACTTGTGTGTGTGTGTGTCGTAGTCTCACCTTCCTGCAATTGATTGATTTACTGAAAAGATTAATTTTTTGTGCTTATAAGTTGCTTTTGTATTTTGAATGATTATAATGAGTTAACAAATATACATTCAAGATAACTAACAACTCTACATAGGTTTGTTTGTTTGTAATTAAGCACAAAGCTACACAATGGGCTATCTGTGCTGTGCCCACCACGGGTATTGAAACCCGAATTCTAGCGTTGTAAGTCCGCAGACATACTGCTGTGCCACTGGGGGGCGCTTTTTTTAAATATTTTATTTGGAATATATTTTCTTTCTATCAAAAGAACATTAATTTTTTTACGTGTTGATACAGAATTCTGCCTTCCACTGGCTCAGCAGTAAGTCCGCAGACATACCGCTGTGCCACCGGGGGGCGCTTTTTTAAATATTTTGTTTGTTTGTTTGTTTTTAATTATGCACAAAGCTACACAATGGGCTATCTGTGCTGTGCCCACCACGGGTATTGAAACCCGAATTCTAGCGTTGTAAGTCCGCAGACATACTGCTGTGCCACTGGGGGGCAACTCTACATAGATACTTAAACTAGAAGAGTTTCTTTAACTAGATTTATAGTGTGGCCACATTCTTTCCAAAATTCCAACCAAAATTCAGATTCTTCAGACAGGCACCTTGCAAGAGTTCGACACAATAATATTTCATGTTCTTTGTAATACTTCAGAAAAACATGTTTCTTCGAGGACATTGCATCTTGATAGTAGACAATAAAATGTTTCATTTATAAAATAATACTGGATCTAACCTATTATTAAATGTAATGAATTACTCAATAATCACCACATAACCAGTACATAAACAGCATAGTTTTTGTGCATGTGCAGCTAATTAGTGAGAGACACAAAGAAAAACGATCTATTATTCCTCCTCGTTTATATTTGAACATACACAAAGTGTGTACTAAAAAAGGTAAACAAAAAGCCTAACTAACTATTCTTATGACTCAATGGTACATTTCTAAATCAGCCTGTAAATAAACAATAGCTTTCAAGCCTCTCAAATACATCTACTTCAAAGAAATCTCTTAAAAACGTATACTTTGAAACTGACATTACGTAATTTTTACTATTTCAGAAAGTTAGGTTTATTTCTTTAAGTTTGAGCTTCATGGTTTTGTTTTCAAGAAACTTAGGTTAAATTATAAACACCAAGGCTGTGAAGTAAAAATAATCCATGTTTAACATTCCAAATCCACCAAAGTACTTCATTCCTATTAGATATTCTTTTTAAGCAATTTTATTTGTCTGTCAATACAGGATCATAAGGCAAGAAACATACAGGCCATAACATATTGGTAGAACTTAGAAGGTTAAACTTAAGATCACATTTTTTACATCTATTTATAAAGTAATGTGACTAAACATCAAAGTGAATATAAATAGTTGTGGCTTCTCAGTTAAAGACATTGAACTTGGTCTTTATTTTCCACACTTACCGATTTTGGGCACTGCTGATTTTTAAGGAAGTGACTGCAATACTTGGTTGTCCCTAGAGATGCTTTTAATGTTCTCCCGTCAACGTGTATATTATTTACAGCTTGGATGGCTTTTAGAGCATCTTCCGCTCGATAGTACGTCACGTAAGCACTTGCACTTGGACCCTGTATGTAGTATTTTCTTAGAATTTACATAACTGTCTTTGATAAACGTGACCTAACACACATGTACATCATGTGATAAACTCATTAGAAAGACAGCTATTACATGTTAGTTAAATGTACAGAGTTGACCCAACCTTAAAAGTACCAGGCTAAATATTTGTTTACTTTATAAGAGAAAAATATTTATGTAGTTTCCACAGTTCCAGTATTCGCTGGAGATCTTTATACTGCAAAAAAATTGTTATTTTTGTCTTTTGTAAGAAAAGGGTATGTAAATTTGATGCTTATTCATATGTAATGTATCTAAGAATAGCTATAAATATGATACACAAAATTACACATGAAAAGAAACATTTTAATTTTTGTCTTTTGTAACAAAAGGGTATGTAAATTTGATGCTTATTCATATGTAATGTATCTAAGAATAGCTATAAATATGATACACAAAATTACACATGAAAAGAAACATTTTAAACTATCTCTATATCGTATTTGTTTACAATGTTGGCTTACAAACAAAATCAGTTTCTGACACTTTCACTTGTATTAATCTTTTGTTCTATACTACTATATCTCTACTGAAAGATAAATAAATGGACGTGCATATGATGTCATGCATCCAAAACTGATGTTAAGCTTTGATGATCTATGTTAATCCACATATAATTTTAGAAGTATCCAGATCATTAATATTTATTCTTGAAGCTGACTGTCAGACCTAGAAGGAGGGATAAGATACAGAATAGATTACACATACATCTACACATTCATATCTAGTTTGGGTCACTAGACACAGTAAACAGTTCAGGAATAGAAGGAAGGATAAGATACATACGTCTACACATTCATATCTAGTTGGGTCACTAGACACAGTAAACAGTTCAGGAATAGAAGGAAGGATAAGATACATACGTCTACACATTCATATCTAGTTGGGTCACTAGACACAGTAAACAGTTCAGGAATAGAAGGAAGGATAAGATACATACGTGTACACATTCATATCTAGTTCTAGTATGTTCCTCTGACAAATATTTATCTTGATGCTTTTGACAAAATGATTGTTTTTTTTTAATTTTGTTTACCATTTTTTACACATTTATTGTTATTTCTCAATATGTAGGCTTTGCATCTTTTTATTATTGCTATTAATATTGAATACTTTGAAGAAAATCAGAATGACAGAATAATATACCACTTAAAATGTAATTACAAAAGTTATAAAATCCATGCTTCTTGAATGTAAGTGTAAGTTATCAAATGTTTCTATAGTAGTGGTTAATTTTGACAGGGTTGTACAGAAGAATCTAGTGTTTGTTGTCGGTCTGCCTCCCAGACTTGCAGATGCAGAGGTGCTAAAGAAACATGACTATTTTGGAAAATTTGGGAAGATACACAAAGTTGTTGTAAACCACAGCACATCATATGCAGGCTCACAGGTTTAGTCCTTTTATATTTTGAGATTAACATTTCAACATCAGTAACGTACAATGTTCGACTTAAACGTTTATTAAAGTTAAACAAAAATATACCTAATTCATGTGTTGTCTTATGAACTAACCACCACTAATATTTGGATGAAAAAGCTAAAGAAATATTTTTCGTTCAACTTCCATATAAGATATATATTAAGAGTAATGAAAAATAGAGAATCAGAATGTTAAAGTTTTACTTAAATCAGTCGTATAAAAAAACCCATATTTAGCTAATTTTACATCTTCATGTTACTACTGATCTTACCATAAAGATTGATGGTCAATGGTTTGCTGGTACCATCTTTTCTCTGTGAACCAGTCTACATAACCACTAAGTTGTGTTTCTTTAGTCTACCTTTAGTTTATTGATCAGTGTAGGCGTGCGTGTAGTCGGGTCAGATAACTATTAGTGTTGACTTGTGGCCATGCATGTACAGCTACTATGACCACATGAGCTGTTGAATAT
The DNA here is from genome assembly GCF_000517525.1 of Limulus polyphemus. Lineage (NCBI taxonomy): Eukaryota > Metazoa > Arthropoda > Merostomata > Xiphosura > Limulidae > Limulus > Limulus polyphemus. The sequence goes on from NW_013672602.1 coordinate 45,908, forward strand.
ATGTTGTTGGTCCAGTTATTAGCTTGTTAGTCAATAAGGCTTGGTGACTGTTAACAAGTTTTGCCAGAATATTAACATATGTTTACTGTGATGCAACTAGATATGAATGTGGTAGACATACGTGTAATCTATTCTGTATCTTATCCCTCCTATTCCTGAACTGTTTACTGTGTCTAGTGACCCAAGTCTAGATATGAATGTGTAGACGTATGTATCTTATCCCTCCTATTCCTGAACTGTTTACTGTGTCTAGTGACCCTGATCCAAGTCTTAATATGATATAGCACCACATTTAGTCCAAGAACCCACTGCTATTCCAAGCCATACATCCTAGTGATCCAAGTCTTAATATGATATAGCACCACATTTAGTCCAAGAACCCGCTGCTATTCCAAGCCATACTCTTATCTAGCTTCTGACAAATATCTGGCACACCTTGTATCCAGTTTTGTTTTCAAAGCTTCCATCAATTACTGAGAAATCAAAGACTATGGTCTAATTTTTAAATTAATTTCTCCATGTAGACTATCAAGGTATGCTCAAATTTGGCACAGGCCCAAGAAGGTGTCCACTTAAAAAGTTCTTGATATACATGGGTTTTTAGACATTTCACAGATCAGCCACACTCAGAATGTCAAGTTGTTCAGCTATAAACACTTCTAAACTTCTCATCTCTCCACAAAATCCATGACAAGTCAAGCCTATAGTTTCCCACCAAGAGACTTTATTTAGCAATCTTTAAGGTGATGTGCAATTTACATATTCCAACCCACACAAAATATGTTAATTCAGAACACACATACGGTTCTTCTTCAAATAGAAATACTGGATGTCATAAAGCGAACATGTCACATCTTTATATGTAAACACAGTGTTTTTCAGATGGAGATACTGGATGTCATAAAGCGAACATGTCACATCTTTATATGTAAACACAGTGTTTTTTCAGATGGAGATACTGGATGTAATAAAGTGAACATGTCACATCTTTATATGTAAACACAGTGCTTCTTCAGATGGAGATACTGGATGTAATAAAGTGAACATGTCCCAATCTTAACATGTAAATATTTGAAAAGCCACAACACTTTGATTATACTGTAAACTGCATATCATACATATTTATCACGTGACAATTTACTGCAACCATTTCAAACACAGATTTCTCACACTTCAAGCTGCTGATTACTCAAAAGCTCCATCTCACTGGATTTATCCAACATATCAACATCCAGTTTCTCAAGGATGCTTGACACCATTCAGAAGCTCCTTCTCACTGGATTTATCCGTATCACTGTCATAATTTTTGTTAAAAGCAATGAAAAGAATCAGTTCAAAATGTATCCAACTTTCATTACTGTACATAAGAATGGTCCTGTAACACAACTACTAAATTTTTAGGATTTGGTCATTGAATATTGTATTTTTAGCTACTCTTATCCTCAAATAACCAAAATATTAAACTTTTTTTTATACAAATCCAACATAACAAATTTCTTTAGCAAAGAAAAAAAGATTAGAAACAGCAAAATCAATTTTTTACTTGATAAAAAACATATGATATATAATGAGTTCTGAGAGACATTAATTTTTTGGTCATTCTAAAAATATGGTAACTAATGAGTTCTGAGAGTCGTTAATTTTTTGGTCATTCTAAAAACATGGTAAGTAACGAGTTCTGAGAGTCATTAATTTTGGTCTTTCTAAAATATGATAAATAATGAGTTCTGAGAGTCATTAATTTTTGGTCATTCTAAAAATATGGTAAATAATGAGTCCTGAGAGTCGTTAATTTTTTGGTCATTCTAAAAATATGGTAAATAATGAGTTCTGAGAGTCATTAATTTTTTGGTCATTCTAAAAATATTGCACACTTTGTTAAGTTCAAAATTATACTGATTTCAAAAATACATTTTAAGTTATCTTACACCATTGCTACACTGAAATCATTTACTACACATCGATCCATTTATTCCTTCTAGAAGTTACTTTACACATGCACACTTCTACAACTAATTATACACATTTTATTTAACCTTTACAAAAATCACACCAGTCACGAACATTACAACTTACCTTAAATTTGCCAAATGCTTTCTGTTTTCTGATATTTTTTGTTTTCTTTGTAAGTCCTTTTGTTTCTTTTCATTTTTAATTCTTTGTAATCTGATAAGGAATTTAAAATAAAAAACTTTACAACAAGAGAGATTATAATACACACCATATAACATATATATATAAACTTTAAACTTAGAGACTTGATACGTTTTATCATCTAAAGGAAAGGGCACATAAAAACATTTCAAACAAGGTAAAAATTAAAGCATATCTTAGTATTAAATATACTTGTAGATTGTTTGTTTGTCATGGATTTCTCGCAAAGCTACACGAGGGCTATTTGCGCTAGCCGACCCTAATTTAGTAGTGTAAGACTAGAGGGAAGGCAGCTAGTC
>NW_013672603.1:0-1835 GCF_000517525.1 Limulus polyphemus
CCTCTTGCAGGCTCTCCCCTTTAGCACAGATTCTCGTCCTAAACCTAGCCCTATAGACTTCCGACTGATTTTGGGTTCCGTACCTGAGTTCTAGAGCCGCTACCAGTGCTCTATAGTTGTGCCTGTCGTCTGCTGACAACTGTCCAAGTATTTCCAGTGGTTGTTTTTTCAGGCTCGTTGCCAGATATACTGCTTTCTGCTCCTCTGTCCATCCATTCATCTCTGCTAGTAGCTCAAACTGTGCTCTATATGCTTCCCACGGTGCTTTCCCATCGTATTCCTGTGGCTTCCTTTTTACTGAATCACTCCTAGTACTGACATTCATATCTGGGATGTGACTTCTAACAGGACTGAAGATGTCTGCATTAGGGTTTAGCTGTGGGGTCTGGAAGGAGCTTGCCATTGTCTGGGGCTGATTAAGTCGATGGTTAATGTATCCTCCTTGTGTAAAAGACAATAGATCATCCTTTAATGTATCTAATTCGCTTTTAACTTTACTAATGTTTTCCATTTGTATTTCTTGTTTCCTTTCTTGTTCCAGTTGCCACTGTTGTAGTCTCTCTTCTTGTTTCTTTTCTTTTTCCTCCAACAACTGCTGTAACTTCTCTTCTTGTTTATTTTCTTTCTCTTCTAACAACTGCTGTAACTTCTCTTCTTGTTTATTTTCTTTCTCTTCTAACAACTGCTGCAACTTCTCTTCTTGTTTCTTTTCTTTTTCCTCAAACAACTGCTGTAATTTCTCTTCTTGTTTCTTTTCTCGTTCTTCTTGTTTCTTTTCTTGTTTATTTTCCCGTTCTTCTTGTTTATTTTGGTGTTCTTGTATTGCTGCCATCAAATCTGCTAAGCTGTAGTTTGATTTTCCGCCTCTCGTTTCCATTTTTCTTTTTTTTATATCCCACTTCTGACACCAATTTGTTACGTTTCTGTTCGTTAGTTAATTTTCCGTAAATTCGTTCCGACGAAATTTTAGCGACACAACTCCTTTCTTAAATAAAACCGGTTTATTCTTTCTGAATATAACTTTGCGATACACTTAATTTCAACAGTCGCGCTATAACAACGAACTTCTCACGTGCTCAACTTCAATAATACTCAGTTCAATTATTTATTACACTGTTACGTCACGTTGTGACCATCTTATATATACCAGACTACCCCCAATCTAGTAATCTCCCGACAATTCACGAAGGTTCGAGAAAGAAGTGGCGTGATACTAGTCACGTTACCTCGCTGAAGTAACAGTTATAATTCGTATTCAAACTACATACTTCTAATAAGTAGTTTAAATCTCATTACTAAACTTGTGTGGAACCCTATTGTGTTACCATTTTACAGCTTATGAAAAGTAAAAGAAAGAAAATATACATTTATTTTATTTTAAGCGTGGGTATCTATCATAAGATCTACTAACAAAAAATGCCAGTTTTTCTCGTTAGCTTGCCAAGAAATATCTGTTCATCTTCTATGTAAAAAAATGTTTTATACTGCAAATTACTAGACATTGTAAGTGTTACGTATCATAATTTCAAATAGTCTAAAACTGAGTTAAATTGTATTTTAGATTTAGTAGTTTTAAATAATTGCCGATATATATCCAATTTATGATATTTGCCAACAAGAAAGATACACACAGTTTTCTTTTTTAATACAAATATATTTTAATATACAAACAACAATACAATTTACAATAATGGTTATTACAAATAGTTATTACAAACAATAATTTATATACAAAAGTTTTTTACAAACTTACAAACAATATAAAGTATTCTTTCTTGTCTGGAACTTGCTTGATGTCTTATCGATGGTTCACGATAAGCGAGTTAATTTCGAAT
>NW_013672603.1:2184-20512 GCF_000517525.1 Limulus polyphemus
ACAATCACAGTTATAGCTTCTGAAGTTTATATCACACCAACTATAGCAAACCAATAATACATACGCGTCGCGTTGGTTATATTATAGGCATGTGGAGAGTTTCTCGAAACTTCAGTTTACGTAACAATACTGACGCTAACACTAGTATTTACGTACATACATATATCGATGATTCTTACTCTCGAAAATGTACAACTTTAAAGAATAGGCAGGAGTTTTGCAATACATATTTAACAGTATAAGTTATGTACATTTCTAAATATAAATTCAATTTAAACAAATATCAATATTAAAACATACATATAATAGTAAATCCGTCACATAGGAAATAAATTTTGTCTTTGAGTAGAGACTTCACCACGATCTATGTTTCACACGTCACCAAATTCTTCATAAATAAAATGGAACAGACTACCTTGTTCAGCGTATACTAAACACTTGTCATTCTTTTACTTACTGCAAAAATCAGCTGTATCTTTGAGAAGCACTCCCAGTTTGGCAAAATGCCTGTACTTGTTTCTTTAGTGAGCTGAGTAACATAATGATCAAGATCATCCATATTATTGCTGCAGGGATCACTGAGTTCATATGTATTCTGGCCAAGTACTGCACTAAGTCAGATACTGACCACATATACATTAATTTTACATGCTGCATTACCAGTGGTTTTGGAGAGGGCATTCCGTGAACATCCAAAGGTAGTTTATCGAGATGTTGTGGTCGAAATCACTTGGTCATTCTTTGTTGAAAGAGTTACTGCAGCTTGGAATAACAGTGATGTTTTACACTGACTTCTGTCCTATAAGCGTGATGAAACATCCATTAGTGGAAAACGTCCAAATTTTATCCACAGAGGTTCCATCTAGAGAAAAAGGAAAAGATAATTTTTGATAAGTCAACATATCTAATCTAAAATGAGAGTAAATTAAATGTTTCATTAAGTTATTTCATAAAATAGGTCTAACGCCTATATACAGTATATATAAACTATTTTCTTATATTTCTGTTTAAGACTTAGTTTCCCGATGTACAGTTGTTTGTAGTTAAGCACAAAACTACACAATGGACTATCTGTGCTCTGCCCACAACGGGTAAAGAAATCCGAATTTTAGAGTTGTAAGCCTGCAGATTTACCGGAGGGGGAGGGTTGAGGAATATGGATTGTCGGTAAAAATATTTAAATCACGACAAGAAGACGGAAGTAATTTCTTAGTCAAAGTTATGTTTTACAAAAAGATCAAAATAATTCAAAACAGCCCCATGTTAAAACAAATAGATAAAAAAGGAACTAAACGGGTTGTTTGTAAAGAGATTTACATATTCAATCTTTCGTTAAACAAGAAGCTAACTTACATCTAACAAATAGCCACACAAACGAGTCCCTTGATTTGTGTGTTGATGTTCATGACTTTATTGATAAAAAGAGTTTTTAGTTTTTGAAATACACATGTAGGTGAAGTATCGTGTTGTACCGCGTTTATCCCTTCACAGTGGGTTTGTTTATGCTTTTAAGGCAAAGCTCTTCGCTGCTGGAATCAAACCCCAAATTTTAGAATTATAAGCCCTAAAGCTTACCACTGAGCTACCGGTGTGTGTGTGGTGGTGGAGGCGTTCTCAATTTAGTCAATTTTTTTATACCTGTTATGAAGATATTTTTACATTGATTACTCCTGGTCTGTTTAAAATGCACATTGCAAAATAATGCGAAATAAGTTGTAAATTCTAGTGCCTATTGAAAATACACACTCCCAGTGTGGAAGTAACCTTTAGTTATCATTCGGAAGCTGATACCACGAAAGAGAATGAAGTATAGAAATAATATTTTGTGTTTGTTCAGCTATTCGATATATAATGTTCGTAATTTTCTAACCGAGGGTGTTATCACAAAATTACAAAGTTTTAACGCCAACATTAGAAACATTTTGGATCGATCTACTGTGTGACCTGGCGTTGTAGGAGGTTAAAACAAAGTTAGTAAGCTTTACAGATTTGTGTGTCTCACTCCATCACGTGCTACGTTCACCATGTGTCACACCTATTTCTTCTTTCTTCCCTGTGTCAACAACGAAAACAAGAAAACGCCATTGATTGTCCTGTCTACAACAAATGTAGCGTGTCGATCTCAACTCTCGTCCAGTCCTTCATTAGGACTTCCCTTAATCGATATGACGAGAGTAGTCACTAATATATCCCCACCCACCCAATGATTGAGGGTAGCGATGAGTCACAATGAGTCGAACCTGTTCACGTGAAACCATTCCATCGCGGTTCCCTGTGCTAATATATGTATGTATATACCATGTATCATTGCACGCACACACTCATATATGGATAGATATGTATCATGGAATTTTAATCTGCGTGATCATTATTTAAGCTATTTATCATCAGGTGAACATTTTAAAAAAGAAGTTGTCTCCACCAAAAGGGGCATTCCCCTTGGGGAAATTATTACCGGTTAAGTAATTATGTTGCTATGAAGCTGCTTCGAAACAGGCGTCAAAGACCGTGATTAACATTTTGTGCATCTGGTAGACAACTTACAGTTTCATAAACACTTACTCTCGAAAACAACCGTTAGGAAACGGTAAGAAGAATAATGTTAACACTATTGAAACGTTCAATTGGATAATGTTTATTCAATGTATACTACACGGGTGGCGTGATTTTTGTCAGAAAACATAGAAAAAAAGATACCCGTATTTTGAAGTTATTAATTAGGAAATACATGTTTTTAACCATTTAAAGTATCGTCGCGATTATTGGTTTGTGGGAAATTTTTTTCCAAAATGATCATTACGACAATAATTTATAGATAAACATTAACTTTCGGGCTGCTTTTTTTTTGTATTTTTATGTTTGTTGTTTGTTTGTTTGAATTTATGCACAAAGCTACACAATGGGCTATCTGTGCTCTGCTCACTACGGGTATCGTAACCCGGTTTCTGTGCCACTGGGGAGGGTATTTTTTATGAATAGAACAAAATCGAAATAAAAAAAAATCTGCTTCAAATATAAAAAAATAATGAGATGAGCTTACAAAATTAAAAATATCTGAATCTGATGTAAATTTATTTATTCTAGGTCAACAAAATTAGTTTATTTATTCATCGCAGTTAGTTGAGCCGAACCATGGGTGTTACATCTAATTTAGCATAGGGACTGTGAAAAGGTAACATACAAAAATCAGCTAAAGTGACGAAAAAATAACAAATGTAATTGTTTGTTTGTTGAATTTCGTGTAAAGCTACTATCTGCGCTAGCCGTTCCTAATTTATAAGTTGTAGACTAAAGGGAAGGCATCTAGTCAACACCACTCACCGCCAACTCTTGGGCTACTCTTTTACCAATGAAAAGTGGGATTGACTGTCACGTTATAAAGCCCTCACGGCTCTTTCAGATGTTCGGTGATGGGATAACAAATACGATCCGTTAAAAATTTCACAATGTGAGATCATGAAACAGAAATAAAAAAGTCGTATAAAAGATAAGGCTTACAGTAGACGCTAATGCAACAATTTTACTAGCATGTTAATTTATCTGTTGAGAAGGGTCCTTTCTCATATCTTTATCTTTTTCGTCAAAGCACAAACTCAATATTCATAAAACTGAATTAACTAACTGGCTGACAATAGTAGGGAAATTGACTAACAAAGTTGTTAGCTTAAGAATCAATCATTCACTGTAAGAGACAAACTAATGAATAATAATTTACTTTAGATTACTCGTGTTTTATATCGCTGAAATCGTTTTTTAAACTTTCAAAAAGGTTTTAGTCATTGAGCCACGTGAAAAGTACCTCTCGCCAGTCACAATACAAAAGTTTAAAGTTTTAATTTAACCATAACCTATAACAATATAAATAGTTTTAGTCTGTATTCTATAGTAAGAAAAAGTACGTATATGTTGATATTTTCAATTTAAATGCCCCCCAGTGGCACATTGGTATGTCTGTGGACTTATACTGCTTGAAACCGGGTTTCGATACCCGTGGTGGGCAGAGCATAGATAGCTCTTTGTGTACCTTTGTGCTTAATAACAAACAACAACATCAATTTAAACAGCATCTTATACGACACATTGATTAAGCGACCACATCATAATAATTCCCTGATGTTTAGGTATAGCTGTCCCTAATTTGAACTACAAACCAAAGAGAAGGCAGCCAGTTAAAAGCACCTGCTAACACAAGGACTCTGTCCGACTATGGACTGAATAATGGGATTAACTCACACTCTTATAGCATATCCACAGCTGAAAGAGTGGGTCGTGGTCAACAGGTCAACGTTGGGCTTTCTGCTGGCCAATCCATCACGCTCGGTCTAGCACGAACACAGATAATCCCCAAAATTAAAATTTTTTGGTATTTATTTGGCTCCTTCTTCCATATTTATTGATTTATTTTTAAATATATGTGTATTGTGTTGGTTCGAGCCTAAATGCTATTATAATTACTTCCAATGTGAACCCCTTTTTCCATTGGGCCTTTCAGTTAAGCTGGATCTGGATATATGACCAAAAACCAGGAAAAACAGTACTCCACAAAAAGAGAGGTAGAGCCGTACTTGAAGTTTGAGAAATTTGGTGCAAAGAATATTTATAGTAGGGATTTTTGTTGGATGTAGGTTTTAAGTTAATGATGAGCTGTATACAATGTAGAGATTGAATAGAATGAAACTTAAAGGTGGAAGTTGGTTTTCTTAAATTATTGGGAGAAAATAGGCCTAGAACAATAGGTGATGATCTGGATAGATGTCTCAGAAACCGAACTAGGCTGGAACAAGACGAGTAATGGTAGAGATCTAATCTGGAATTTCTGAGTTTTTACCTTAATAGTTTGGGCAGACAAGTCTAAATAAGACATAAGGCACGAAGTCAGTAGAATAAATCACCACTCATAAGAATAGAGAAATCTACTATGGTAATCGTCTACTGTTTGAAAACTCACTGAAATAGTCGCAGAAAACTACATAGAGAAAATGTACAACAGTGAACTCGAGAAACAAGAACAGCGAACTCTAGAAATGATGAATCCTCAACTTGACAGTTTCCAATTAATGTGCTATAAGTTGCAAAAATTATTCTTCAATTAATGAACATTCGTAAAGCACCGGATATTTTGAATGGCGGAACGTGAATGACTTAGAAAAATTCTTCAGGGCGAAAAAACGACGGCATTTGAATTAATTTGAAAACTACTCTATGACATACTCAGTACTGCATTCATTACTATTATCCAGGTTTCAATAGAATATTCGTAGCCATTTTTTCTGTAGCGACTTGGGAAACTATAATCAATAATAATAAAGCTGGAGACGCTGTTATAGATATACACACATTGTTTACTATAATAAAAAGAAGCAACTGACATAAAATGGAGCTTTTCTGATTGGTATAAAGGTGCTTAAATGGCTTCTACATTTCTACGATGCTTAGAAAATTTTAGATAGTGGAAATCTCGACTTTCCAGAAACAACTTAGAAATAGCTCTACAACCTTCGCAGGAGTTTGTTTAGTAGCTGTGCATAAATTTTGGCGCAGTATACCTAGCCGTTTTTGCTGTAGATTTCGGTGCTTGAATGACTTCAAAGAGAAACTTGGCCAGTAGCGATGAAAAAACTGATAAAATCTCTCTTTCTGTTTCAGGAATCAACATAAAAATAGCCGGTTTTTTTCCTGTAAGCTTATGAAACAAGAATAATAACAATAATATTAAGAACAAATAGATGAATTTTGTTTAACAATACGAAAATCAAATGTTTTGCTATTATAAATATTTTTGTTGTCTTACCCATTGAGACAGAAGGTTTTGAGTGTTGTTTCAAGAACAAGTCTGCTTTTTAAGACGATTTTTGCCCGTATGCTCTATTATAATTTTTGTGAAATTCCTGGGCAAACCCTATTATGAACCGCTATATTGGTTCATGATATATGTTGTAAGAGTATCACTTAGATGACAATATGTAGTCTGAATATCACTAAGATGACAATATGTAGTCTGAATATCATTAAGATCACAACACATAGTCTGAATATCATTAATATGACAATTCATAGTCTGAATATCACTAAGATGACAACACGTAGTCTGAGTATCACTAAAATGGCAACATATATATGTGTACTATATCACTAAGTTGACAATATATATGTCGTATGAGTATCACTAGAATGAAAAACATATGTAGTCTGAGTATCACCAATATGATAATACGTAGTTTGAGTGTCATTAAAATGACAATTCATAGTCTGGATATCATTAAGATGACAACACGTAGTCTGAGTATCACTAAAATGACAATTCATAGTCTGAATATCATTAAGATGACAACACGTAGTCTGAGTATCACTAAGATGACAACACGTAGTCTGAGTATCACTAAAATGACAATTCATAGTCTGAATATCATTAAGATGACAACACGTAGTCTGAGTATCACTAAGATGACAACACGTAGTCTGAGTATCATTAAGATGACAACACGTAGTCTGAATATCACTAAGATGGCAATATATATATGTGTACTATATCACTAAGTTGACAATATATATGTAGTATGAGTATCACCAATATGATAATACGTAGTCTGAGTATCACTAAAATGACTATATGTAATCTGAGTATCACTAATATAACAGTATGTAGTCTGAGTATCACTAAGATGAGAATATGTTGTCGGAATATTACTAAGATGACAATATATATATATGTAGTATCACTAAACTGATAAAACTTATGTATTCTGAGTATCACTAATATAGCAGTATGTAGTCTGAGTATCACTAAGATGAGAATACTAGTTACTTGGAACATCCTTTTAGTGCATGACCTAAAGATAAGAGAACTAGCTTGACAAATTAGTGAGGTCATAGTTTGTTATGTTTTGCGTAAAGCTAGTCGTCCCTAATTTTGAAGTGATAGACTATACGAAAGGCAGCTAGTCAATACCACCCACCGCCACATCTTGGGTTACTATTTACTAACTAATAGTCGTACTGACCGTCACATTATAACGTCCCCATGGCTGATAGGGCGAGCATATTCGGAGAGGGATTTCGATTCTTCGACCCGCAGATTGTGAGTCAAGCGCCCTAACCACAAGGTCATGCCAAGCCACAGATCGCAGGAGAGTAATTCGAAAGACACAGATCTATAGTGGTTCAACAGTTACTCAGATAAAAACAACTAAAGTATGAAACAAATAACAAGATGGATGAGTATGACACACTTCTTCAGTTATATTTTCATGATGATATCTGGTTGTAACTAATAAGATGGGTGAGCACGACACACTTTTTCAGTTATATTTTCATGATGATATCTGGTTGTAACTAATAAGATGGATGAGTATGACACACTTCTTCAGTTATATTTTCATGATGATATCTGGTTGTAACTAATAAGATGGGTGAATACGATACACTTCTTCAGTTATATTTTCATGATGATATTTGGTTGTAACTAATAAGATGGACGAGTATGACACACTTCTTCAGTTATATTTTCATGATGATATCTGGTTGTAACTAATAAGATGGGTGAATACGACACACTTCTTCAGTTATATTTTCATGATGATATCTGGTTGTAACTAATAAGATGGGTGAGTACGACACATTTCTTCAGTCACCTTGTCGTGATAAAATCTAGTTATAATCTTATTGAAGAAATACAGTACCAACGAAATTTGGTGAGCAGAAAGGAATTTAAAAATAAGTATGAAACCACTTTATCGTTCTATTCACTGAGTTAGTGTGGTTTCGAGGAATTCCGCCTCTCATCAGTAAACTTACGTGGACAAGTACAAAACGAAAAAAAAAAAAGACTAGTTTGATAACTAACTAAAAGATTAAGTTAGTAGCATCAGTGTCACATATTCTTCAAGTCCTATATAACATGGTTCACTGTGATAAGTAAAAGACAAGAACATCAAACAAGGAAACTATCGTAGCAGGAACAATGGAGAAAGTTCTTTGTTGCGAGGAAATTTGGAAAAGAACAATTATCAGCATTTGAAATTATCTTTTTACTACTATAAAGTTTTCAGATTGCCCACTAGATGACGCTAAGAGTGTTATATGACAGCCTAGCGCTTATTGTAATAACGTTCACTTATTGTCTCTACAGGGGTGCAATGATTCACGAAGCTTATTTAACTGAAGGATTCAGGCATTGCGAGCAAAGCAGAGGGCGCTAGTTAATCTTATTAGCACTGCACTGCTAATTAAAAAATCGTTAAAAAATCTAACAAGCAGTTGATTCTCCAAGGTACACAGCTGAAGAAAACTTTTTCCCAAATATGTCAACAATAGTGTCTCGTGTGATTAACACTTCAAAAATAAGGTTTTCTATAGTGAATATGAATTGGACATTGCTCGTGCTTTTTCGTAGTGCCTAGAAAAAAATACTCAAGGATGCAATAGTAGGAACACATCGACCTGACGTATTTTGGTGATTCGCCTCTGGCAAAGAATGTATTATTACGCAGAAAAATAAACACGATAAACTTTGTAAATGCTACATTTTTCACCATTTTCAACAAACTTGTTGTGCTGTAATCGTGTTTCACCAACTAAAATATATATTTTTTGTCATGAAAACTAGAAATAACTAAAACTTTTAAACTCTTTAGGAAAGTACTCATCATCACTAACGTAAACAAACCTTAGACAACAATGCGTATGCGCATGACGTAAGCGAGACAATTGGCTAAATTTTATCCTTTGTGTCGTATCCTTGTCATAAATTACGCATGTCAAGAAACGTATTTTAGGTAATATTACTGGTATTTTTTTGGTTATTACAGCAATTCAGCATGGCTTATTTCATTTAGTGAAGGTACTTTTATACGTGTACATATTTTGTTTCAAAAATATTGTTACTTCTAGTAGCTAGCTTCTATCTATCACTTTCAACTGCCACACTGGCGCATGCTATTGTTAGTCACATATTTAACGTTAGGTTTAAATTTGACATGTGAGTCATATCGAAAGTAGTCCAAGCATGGTTTCCAATTGCATCGGAGAGTAATTTTTCTAGGTACGATGCAAAAGCCCGAGCGATGTTCCCAGTGTCGTGAATATGTCAGATGAACATTATTGTCTGTTATACTGTATATGCCTCATACAGTGAATACGTGAGCACACACACACACAAAACAACAACAATAAATCTGCATATATGTAAACTCTAAAGCTTATTTGGCGAAAACTGGTTTGCTTAATTGTTTTCGGATATTCGCACCAAACTACTTAAGGGATGTCTGGAATGATAGACTAGAGGCAAGGCAACTAGTCAACAGCACCCACCGCCAACTCTTGGGCTACTCCAATTGAGTAGTACGATTTGGCCATCACCCTTGTAATGCAACCACATCACCAAAGTGCTAAGAGCGATTTTTTTTCGGTAACTGGAATCGAACATCAGATCCATAGAGTCATAGTCAGACTCACCACTGGGCCACCCTCGGCCCAAGAATGGTTGCAGTTGCTCAGTGAGGTGTCAGATTGAGCGTGCTTATCATAACATCTTAATTGTGTATTTACAAAGAAACGTAGACATTTTATTATATGACTATTTAAATATTTTAAGTCACACGGATAGGAAACTGAACTTACCAATGTTAAACATTCTGACTAACTATAACACATTATATTAGAAATTTTAAACGTGTTGATGTTTTGCATCCTACCAAGTAATTAGTGTTGGGAATAGGTTTCGGATTACGGTTTACGGATATCTACATTTTCAAACCACTTTCAGTTGTCAGCACAGTGGATGATTAGGTTGTATGTGTTCTTCGTTTTATCACAGTAGAGAGATCTTGTCTCTTAAATTTCGATTTTAAGCCCCTTTCACCTGATCTAAACTAAACAAGATGAACTTGTGCTTGGCCAAATAGCATGTAATAAATACAAAACTGGAAATGCATTATCTTGTAAGCTGAACCAAAAAGTTAAGTAATATGAAACCACCTTTTTTTCTGGCTTCTTTTTCTTATTCTTGAAGTGAGGAAACGAATAAAATGTTTATTTCGTGACAAAACAACTACGTTCACGCACACAAAACCTGATGTTGTAACATATTACTGACTTGTGAAGGTTTTCATGCTGTAACTATGACGTTTACAATCCGCGAATCTCTATACCCTTATCTTATTACCTTACATACGTATAGGTGACTGCACGCGCACATTCTGGATACAAAAGCCCCTCTCTTCCATGTATGGAACTTTCGATTCGCTATGGGTGTTGAAGGGAATGAGGTAATAGGCTGATTGGGATGGAAAAAGGGCATTAAAAGCGTATTGTTAGAAAAGTTTCACGTTTTGTTTTATTATGTAACTTTAGGACATCAAACGCACCAGTTAGTACGTGTTACACTCTAAGGGTGTTACGGGCTACAAGTGTTACAAATTGTTCGTAATATAAAACTTATTGAAGGTTTTATATGCGTACACGAATACGGAAACTTCTGGAAGACTAAGCACTTTGAACTCTTATCCCTAATTTACCTCACCTAACCATGGCCAGGTGGTCGGGGAGCTCGACTCGCAATCTGCGGGTCGTGGCTTCGAATCCCCGTCCCACCAAGCATGCTCGCCTTTTCAGCCGTAGGGGCGTTATAATGTAACGATCAATTCCACTATTCGTTGGTAAGAAAGTAGCCCAAGAGTTGGCGGTGGGTGGTGATGACTATCTGCCTTCCCTCTAGTCTTACACTGCTAAATTAGGGACGGTTAGCGCAGATAGCCCTCGTGTAGCTTTGTGCGAACTTCCAAACAAACCAAACCCTCACCTAATAGTAAACACAATTACTTGCTGTTTCTAAATTATCAGAAATCTCTTGACATTTCTATTAATAAATTCTTTAGTGCAAGTGATGGAGAATTACTTAGGAATACTATAAAAATCTTTGCTAACAATTCGTTTTCAGAATTTCGTACAATACCCTTATCTTTTAATGGGTGCTTGCATGTTTATCATCACACGTATTTCTGAAATAATTGGAACCATACACGCAGTTGTTGGAACGTCTAAAAATGTTTTTAATTGCGAAAATAACTAAATTTATCATTATTATTACCAGACAAAAACACATTTATTGTTAGATATTACAAAAAAACAAAACATCATTCATTATCGTTATTAGTATCCGACTCTAAACGCTCTTATTGTTAGTTATTACCAAGAACATCACCCATTGTTATTATAATTACCAGACGTAAAATGCACGTATTGGTAGGTATTACCAAGAATGTCATTCATTATTATTGTTATTACCATACACAAAACGTATTTGTTGTTAGGTATTACCGATAACGTAATTTCGACATAATTTACATCGTTTAAACATATTAAACTTAGAGATCACTCATGAGAATACTGTATACTCTCGTGAACCCCCTTTTTATACATCAGAGTCTTAAGAAACTGAACATTCTCCATATTTTCAAAACTTAATAAAAGTCCTAAATATGAGCTGTTAGGTCTATTTATTACTTACGTTTTAGATATTACCAATAACCCAATTATGTGGCCACATTTATTACTCAGGTTTTATATTGTTTTGGACACAAACACAGAGAAGAAGACTCATAGGGACTGTAAAAACTTCCGTAATTTTACTGACAATATTATAGAATCTGTAGAACAAGAAAGTCGTTTCGAGAATACGTTTGCCATTATGTCGTGATTATACCCTTCAGATAGGACAAATAAAAACAAATGACTGTTGGTTACGTGTATTGAGCTCACAAAGCCACAACCCCAACGTCAAACATTTTTCGCGGTGAATGTGTCGATTAATTTAGATCACGTGCATTGAAGAACATAAACTTCAGGATATAGGTATGATCACGCTACAAAGACTGTGCTTTATGTGTTATAAGCAATAAGAATAGAAGAAAAGTCAGGTGACAGAGTTGCACGGGACTGATTACATCTTTCTAAGTCACTTCTTTGAAACTGTTTGTTAAAAAATGAAGCGGATTCTTATCCTGAAAAGCTCACTACAAATTAACAACAATAATTCATTTAGAAAATTTCTTTTGTCGCGATACATAAAATTTTGGATTAGAAGGTTTATTTGTTTTAGAACTTTTGCACAAAGCTACACAAGATGTATTTGCGCATAGTCGTCCTTAATTTTGAATGAGAGACTAAAGGGAAGATAGCTAGTCAGCAGGTCCCACCGCCAATTTTTGATTGATCAAATAGTAGGATCATCACTCTTATATCATACCCACATCCCCAAATTGCGGAATGCGTTTTTTTTCAGCAAGGGGACACGAACTGTGAACCATCGGATTCACAGCTGGATACTCTAACACTAGCCCACACCTGACTACTAACTTTCTGGGAAATTAAAATGCTCCCCCAGTGGCTCAGCGGTAAGTTTGAAGGCTTATAACGCTAAAAATGTGGCTTCGATTCCCATATGGTAGGCACAGAACAGAGCTTTGTGCTTATCAGCAAACAAACAAACAAATTATAATTTAGCTAACTGGATTAATGCTTAGTCACTTTAAAATGGTTTGTGCTCATTTTGGTATCACCTCATATCATACTATCCTTTAAGACACAGTTGTATATCCGTATAGATAAACGGTTTTATATACTGGACCTGAATAAAGTTTATGGGCTTATAATGTTAAAAACTGTGGCTCGATAGCCGCTGTAGACCCAACGCAGATAGCCCATTGTGTAGCTTTGCGATTGGAAACAAAAAAACCTCCATTTTATCAATTCAAAAAAAGAAAAAACTACTGCAAATAGCCTTCTATAGCTTTATGTGAAAATAAACAATCAATCAGTCTAGTCTGTCTGTTCAAAATTATGGTAGGTTATGTGTAGCTTTGCGTGAAAATTTTAAAACAACTTGAACATAAAACGTATAAAAAAAAAGAAGAAAAGGAGTGACGACACTATTAATTGGAAAATATTGGATAACAGTGATGTATATATATGTATAACAAAAATTTATAAAATCTATTGAACATTTGTGGTATTTTCAGAAAACTGATTTCTCCCAAAAGTGACAAGACAGGTCCGTTTAATAACAGATTTGAAAATATATTTGCTGTGAAATAATTCTATGCGTTCAGACTACCGCAGTCGTGATAAATAAATAATAAACACAAGTGTACAATTAAAATGAACTACTTTTACTTAATTAAGACAAACAAAATCAAATGTATACTTAACTTGCCACAATGGACAGTTGCCTTTATTGGAGAGTTAGTTCTGAAGATTTTCTAATTCTGTGATTTCTAGCTCCAAGATATCTTTCTCAGATCGTGTTCCAGACTGAATAATTCTCATATTAGCTACTTAAATCGTTAACTTAAGACTTACTCAGAGCAATAAGTGATACTCATGTGACTAGTTATTCCTCCAATGAAATACAAAAGAGGTTGTCACCTCCAGAGTACGCCTGACTACCAGTGGAAAATATACATGTTTAACTTCACAAGGTCAAAGAGTGATATAACTTTCTTTTACCCCAGTAAAAACACTTACGTGCAACACAAGCAACAAGATCATTTAATAAATAAATCAGAATGGTTACATTACGATACTCTTTAACAATGAATTACAACAACTGAAACATGGTCAGAATTCAATGCAAGCACATCTTGTCCAACAATACTACATAAAACTTTACCACAGATAAATCTACACAGTTAATTAGTTTCACACAATACTTTCAGCATACATCTCATAGTTGCTTGAACATACAGAAAACTAATTAGAATACAATCTATTAATCTACTTCACTATAATCAGAAATACAAGAACAAAGGCACAATACATATAAAAACTAAACAAATATAAAACACATAATTATAAGACCCTTAATTTAAATTCAAAATAAACCCTTCATACAAACAGCATTACATTATTGTAGAATACATTATATGCAACTCTGCAACAATTACATTTGTGAAAGTTTCATCATACATACGAAAATAGCACTCTTTAATAATGATACAACATAAAACAAAATCTCTTTGCAAAATACAGAAAACACATATAGTAAGAGCTCCATTTACAATATATGTACAAAATGTGCTGAAATAAACCTTTCCAAGTAATTACAAAAACTTAAGTGGCAAAATAAAACCCTTTCACAGTAGAACTACACAAAAGGCAAGCTCTTCAAAATAGATAACCAGTATTGTTTCAACATGCAAAAATAAAAATTGAACGCTGATGAACTTTGACTGGTACTATACATAAGACAAAAAGAATGAAAACACTGTTTATCATAAACTAATTAACTATGTATAAAAAACTGCCAAAGTATATACAGCAAAAGCCTTCTATCATTAATCTCATTATATGTTAAACATAAAAATGATATGTTAACAGAGCTCAGTTCATGTTTGCAATACATATATAAAAAGGATAACTAATAAGTTACCAAGATGCATGAAAAAGGGTACAATTTTTTGGATGAATTTATTCTTCTATGATCAAATGATCCTTAGTTAAAATAATAAAAGGAAAATAAAGCACAAATAACATGGCACTCTCATTGTGGTACCATGCAGTTTTCAGGCAAGGTCTTCTTAAGTATCTTGATAGTTGAAGATCCAATGACATGGTAGTGATTTGGGGAAGAGTCACTGCTTCCCTAGATCCAGGGTAAGACGTTCAGCAGCATCAGATGAAATTAATATATTGGATGATCCTGCTACCAGAATATCCTCCTTCAAAGACTCAATGTCAGCTACAGCCAGAACAAGACATCCCCAAAGCTGGATATATCAGGATACTCGTTGATGTCATTGAATGGTATATATCCTCACATTGTGCAGTATAATAGATACTTGGGGTTACTGGCTAGTTGAAAAACAAGATAGCTAGAAGGGATAAGGAGTTTATCTTAAAAATAAAAATTCAGGATTGAAAACATAGACTTGTAATATGTTGTAACTATCCAGTTGCAGACATGCCCTGATATAAAAGTACATTCCAATTTAGAGTAATAAAGCTATATTTTGGACAAGTAACATTTCTGTAGGTTTCACACATTCTCACACCCATCTTTGCTTGAACAATAAACATAGCTGTACTGCTACCATTTCTACAGCAACAACGAACACAACTTACTCTCCAACTAAGTTTCATCCCCCCATTACTTACTGTCTGGTTGTTACATGAACAGAACTCTGAGTTCTATTAGGGAAGAAACAAAAATTGAGAATGCAAAATCCTGTTCCAGGTTAGCAGACACTAACCACTAACATCTGACCTGCTAATCAGGTATCTCTTACATTGTCTTTCCCTCAGGACTTCTCACAGATACAAATTTAATGCTATCTAGGTACATCATCACATACTTACTACTTTATGATACATTTCTCATGCATCTTTGACTGTACCTTGTATCGAAACAACATCAAGAAAATATTCAGTAAAATTGTGTGCTGATAAAAGTTTAAAGTTAGCTCTCTAATCTTGTAGCTGTGTTTAGGTAATTTGAATTACATTATCCAGTAATCCATCAAACCATTGGGTACAGACTGTGCTGATGTGTTTATCAATGAATAAGGTGTGTGTGTGTTTCTATAGCAAAGCCACATCAGGCTATCTGCTGTGTCCGCCAAGGGAAATCGAACCCCTGATTTTAGCGTTGTAACTCCATAAACTTACCGCTGTCCCACCTGGAAACCAATGGATAAGGATTGGCCTACTTTATTAAGTAGTTCACAGCTACTAGTATATATATATATATTTGTGTGTGTGTGTGTGTGTGTATAGAAAATTATTACTTAAACAGTCAAGCAGAAATTAACATCAAAAAGGAAGGACTGTGTTAAAAAGAGAAACGCCAAATCTGTAATGAAAAACATTTTAATGAATAAAACAGACCCAAACAAAAACGAAATGGAAGACGCTATGTAAATTAAAAGGATCCTCAGAATACAGGCTATAATGTGGGATATAAAACATGCCTACTATATCCAGGGCTATTCTTTGTAAAGGAGAACCAATAATTGTCAGAGGGAGTATCTCTTCCTCGACTTTTTCTTGGTGTAGCATACACAGTATAATGTTGACACCAGTACTTAACATCTTGGCTTTAATGTAGCTAGAAAACTCACCATTAAATACCAGTACAATTGTGAGTAACATCCTGTTGACCTCCAGTCTTTGTGTTATCCAGAGTCTCGAGAATCTCTCGCCCTAGAACTTTTGGGACCATTAACTACAGTACAGGGTAAGAAACTGTTTGGTGGTTCATACCAACAGTATAACACACCTTTTTACACTCATAATTACCCATACAAGCGCCATAGGTTACATGCTATGCTCCTCAATATGTATTGCCAAAGCTTCATCTTGCTGCACTGGAAGAGGTGCCCATGCTAGATCCGAGTCCTTCATTTGCTCTTCCCAAAGTGTTAATTTTAGCATGCAACCACTTATGGAATCTCATGCTGTTTGGCTTGATGTCATTAAGACTGAAATGGTTTCAGCTTTTTACATGGTGTTCATGGTTTGGATGTTCAATGAACAGATAGAGTCTCACTGCATAGTGAGATGATCCATTGGCATGTCCATGTTATGTGCCTGGATGATGCTGTATAACAGCTGTTATGCTGCAATGCTGTTATCCAGTGTGCAATAATTCCTTCCAAATTTATGAAGTTAATCAACCATTTCACCAATACACGGCCCACTCTTGAAGTGAATTTTCTACTATACAAGTAGTGTCAACAGTGTTTCATGAATTATACAACCGTGAACAGTTTTATCTTTGTTGTACAGTATCTGCATTCAGGAGCCATGGGCATGTGACAAGCATACAAACATTCTGATCAATCCTGCAACTGTGATAACACTGCCCGAAATTCCATTACCACTGGCATTGATGTCTATCAAGAATTCATAATCTTGTAATGGATACACAAGCACCAGGACTTCTACTAAAGCATGCTTCCGGAATTGAAATGCTTACTCATACTCCTGACTCCATTTGAAGTGTATTTTTATTTTGTTGAGAGCCAATAATTGGGTGGTAGCTTTGGAGAAGTTGGCCATATATTGTTGATTGTACAATGTGAAACCAGGGAAACAGTGGAATTTTCACTTACTCATAGGTTGAGGCCCATCTCGCAACATTGCTATCTGAACAGGATCCATGGAGATTCTTTCTGTACCCATAATATGATCAAGGAATTCTACTTATAAGCACAAGAATGCACATTCTCCCGGTTTCAGGTTCAAGCCTGCCTTTTTTATCTACTGAAATACCAGTTTCATGTTCTCAGCTGTATACTTGAATGTGTATCAACAAGACAAGGCATTTTGCAAATTGCAGACCCTTCAGTGTAAGCTCCATAAGCATCTCAAAATTGGCAGGAACATTACACAGACTGAGTAACATAACATAAAACTATTAAAAGCCATTTCTCTTGCAAAAAGCAGATCTTGGAGTCCACTTTGACTTGCCAGCATCCGGATAGTATGTCTAAGGTGCTGAACCGATAGGAACTTTCTAACACATTCAAACATTCGTCTGTTTGTTGCAAAGGAAAGGTTTCATTGTGAATTATCAGGTTCATTTGTCGAAAAGCAACACAGAACCTAGGTTTATCTTCCTTGTTACTGACAATCACGACTGGAGACTTACATTAAAGCTAAACTGAATACACGCACAGTAGCGAGAGAAAACATGCAACTCAACTTATTTAAATTAAGCAGCAAGGCAAAAAAACAACAACTGTGTACCAAATAAAATCACTAATATCAAAACAAGTTTTCAAATCGCATATCTTATTAATTTACTATATTTCTAACTGCATATAATAGTAACAGCCCTGATTTTTATAATACCTTGCATACATCCTATTCTGCCAACACGAACAGCTAAGAAAAAGCGACCTCTGGTTATGAAAGACACTTAATTTCAGGTGTAAATTGAATAACTTTTTAAATACATATTTTTAGTTTTTGAAGTGTCGACACTCATCTCCAATTTCAGGTGTCGGAGCGAATCTCCGGTCCCCCTCGGCGGCACTACATTTCTATTCTCCAGATATATAATGAAAAACCTTTTATTTCAGCCAAGCTTTCGCTATTAGACTTTGTAATACTAGACCTGACGAAGTCACAATGGTGAAAGATTGGCTAGAATAAAAAAAAATGTTATTATTATCTGGAGAGTAAAGGTCGTTTTTATTTCTAACTTTATTGTCAAAATGGCAATTTGAAGTTACTCGCATCGTGAATGCAACACGCAGATGGTCACTAAACATATTTTAAGAGGCCATAACCATAGTACCTTTTGTTGTTGCTGTTGTTCTTAGCCATTCTG
>NW_013672603.1:20659-21908 GCF_000517525.1 Limulus polyphemus
CTTCTTATTCTATTAATAATGCTTGTGCCTACAAGTTAAACCTCTATACGACCTTTTGTGTTGTATAACATAAATGTTAATGTTTCACGTAACTATAATGCTGTTTTGAATCATCAGTATCGATTTTTCATGCTTTAAAAACGCGCACTACGATAAGGCAAACAAGTTTAACTAGGTGAACTTTAAAAACGCGCACTACGATAAGGCAAACAAGTTTAACTAGGTGAACTTTAAAAATCGTACTTTGTGTTTTTATGAAAACATAAAGTGTTTAAACTAAAGGTCATGTCCAATAATACCTTACTGGGTTGTATCTAATAACACATGTCTTATATTTGTATATATATATATACACGCACATGTGTGTGTGTATTTAATGTAGTTCTGTGACACCTCGCGGGTTGTTGACATATTTGGCAGGCTCTGTCTTCTCATTGCTGTGTTGGGCCTTGGTAACCTTGTGTGGCTGCCAAATTGACAGATTAAACTCAGACTTTAAAGCTAGAATAGCTTTCTGACCGGAAGTTGTATATATGTACGCGTACTTTTCACAGTCTAGTCTGTGATGATTAATAGTTTTCGTTTCTTATTTTTACTGTTACTCTGTGTATAAAATTTGTTTGATTTCTGTTCTATTCGCATTTTGTGCTAATAAACATACATTTGATAGTTGTGAGATCTGATGTCTGTTTTGTTGGATTACGTCTCTATTAGTACGGGATTTACCTTGCACTTGTTGGATTATAACAAATGAAGGACACTAATTGAAATAACACAGAAGAACTGAGATAGGGCGTTCTATCGAAATATTTAATTTTATAGTGTAACAAGGCTTGATAAGAGAAAGTATTAAATAGTATGTTATTACAAAGCCTACATTAGGCCTAAACATACAGAACGTAATGATATACGTACTTGGGTAATTATAAAATGAAACTAAACAATAAAAGTAAGTTGAAAATATTGAAAATGTCTGAGCAAAACTCATAAAATAAGTTTTAATTAAACGTATTTGTCATCGTCACGCGTTGTAAACTATGTTACTAATTAAAAAATAAAAATGTGCAAACATATTAATATTGTATAGAATTTGTTATTTTTGAAGTAGTTTATATTAAGAACATCTCGGGACAATTGGCTTCATCAGGAAATGACAAAAATAATTACCTCAAATATTTCCCAGGCGTACATAAAATATATTTGAAAAGTTAGTGGTAATTCAACACATATAAGGTCTAACGTTTTTGCT
>NW_013672603.1:22908-23913 GCF_000517525.1 Limulus polyphemus
GTCACTTTTTAAACTTGTGATTTGCTTTAAACTTTTAAAACAGCTTTTCAAATTTACACACACACACACACATATATATAAAATACGCTAATTTAGAACCATTTATTAAAGCAATATTTGAACTCAAGCTGAAAGTGTTATTCATTATTTTCTGTGAAAGCTTTAATTTTAAGCATAAGAAGGATGTGAGCATTTAAGACACATTGTACTTGAATAAAAGACACTGATAAAAACAAAGTCAACTTCTTGAGCGACCAAGCGTAGAATTCTGTTAATTGGTAAATGAAACATAATCAACTCTTTCATCCATATAAGTCTCCAGGGAAAGAACAATATTCTTTTTCTCCTCCTATTTTCCAGATCTTCTTGTCGCAACTAATGCACCATCTGTTCGTCAGAGATTCGTGCTTTATGACAGTGGAAAGAAGACAAAGTCTAAGGCAAATCAAGGGACTATTTGCTACTTTAATAAAGTCTGAATAGATAAAGGATTTCTTTAAAGACTCGATGTTATATGATTTAAAATGCATTCCGAGAATTAAAGTTCAACACCAATCATGCTTCAAATAAATATTATTTAAGACAAACTGTTACAGCATCCATGTACATCAACTGTAGTGTAAATGTGTGTGTGTGCAAGTCAGTCAAAATGTTTTTTATCTCTAGTTTCAAATGGTTTGTTTTGAATTTCGTTCAAAGCTACACGAGGGCTATCTGCGCTAGCGTCCCTAATTTAGCAGTGAAAGGCTAGAGAGAAGGCAGATAGTCATAACTACCAAACCATAAGTATCATTCATTTATTATTTTCTTCTATCGTTTTGTTTATCTATGAATTTTTAATTGCATGAAAACGCTACTCACCTTCTACATAATCATTTGTATTTTGAATAAACATATGTGTGTATGGTGAAACCGACACCAGCTTCCCTAGCAGAGACATACAGATATTATTAATGTAGCAGAAGAGTATGTAAATTTATGATTACATGAGGTTGTACTCTCGTG
>NW_013672603.1:24913-27360 GCF_000517525.1 Limulus polyphemus
AAACTATCTTCAGAAGGAATACACACAATTGATGAATAAGTGAATTCTGTTACAGACTTCCCAACTCCAAGCAACTGCCAAGATTTAAGCACATTCTTGGATATGTGTGCCTAGTACAATCAGTTCATTTCATACTTTGCTATAATTATTAAACCTTTATATCAGTTATGAAGGAAGTGTATCTGGTGGAAATGGACCCCTCAGTCTGAGGATACATTCCACAAATTAATTCAGACTTTATGTGAATCCCCTGTCTTTCAACTTTCAAGAAGAGTTAAACACTTTTTTTCATACTGATGCTTCAAATGTTGGATTAGGAGAAGTTCTGTGTCAGAATGGTGTCATAGCATATGCCAGTAGAACACCGAACTCTGCAGAAATAAACTATACTATTACAGAGTTAGAATGTCTGGGATGTAGAAAAAGATACACCTAGATGGGGAATGATTTACAGTTGTAACTGACCATGTTGCCTTTAACTGGTTCCAGACAGCTCTGAAGTTAATTGGTAGCCTAATGCATTGGTCACTAAAATTACAAGACTTAACATTTGAAATATAGCACAGAAAAGGACAATAACCAGTTCCTTGATGCCCTATCTAGACATCCTATTGACTTCCCCCCACATACACACCCAGAAGAAACTCCAGATTTTGACATAAGTTAGCTATCACCTAAACTTTTTGCCATTGTCAGTGTTAACACTAGAGAACAATTGGCTACTGAACAAGCTAAAGATAACGAATATAAGCATATATACTCTTATTTGAAAACTGGACTATTAGCAGATGATTTTACTATAATTGCAGAGACTGTAAGTAAATGAAAACACTATGTCTTGAATGATAATGTTATTTAATGCACAAAAAGGTTTGCTAGCAATGATGAATCCAGACCAGTTTTTCCCAAAGCATTGAGACTGGCAATGTTAACAGACTTGCACGATCATCCTACGTTTGGTCATCTAGGTGTCTGAAAAACAATAAAAAGTACCCAGACGTGGTTATTGGCTGGTTTGAGAAACAACGTTAAAAATTATGTGTTGTCATGCCATGTTTGTCAAATCACTAAATTTGATCAGAAGCGGCCAGATGGATTTATACAAAGCACTAAACTAATGGAACCTGGTGAAATAACAGGAGTAGACGTCATGGGACCTTATTATAAGTCTAGGGCAGGAAATAGTTATTTGTTGGTTGTGACAGATGATTTCAGTAAATGGATTGAATTATATCCTTTCAAACAAATAGCTGTGATGATGATTGTCAAAGAACTAATTAATGAATACTTGTGTAGATATGGTATTTCTAAGACTATTGTATCTGATAATGGCCCACAATTTATCTCATTTGATGGGTGAAACTTAAGCTGTGGGAATTAAACGCATGTTTACAACTTCATATTGTCCTCAGTCTAACATTACTGGAAGAGTAAATAAATATTGATAGAATGATATCTACTTATATTGAAAAAAAATTAATCGAACTTGGGATAATCGTTTATCTGAAATTTTCTGTAGACATTAAGCTTCTATTCATGAGTTTACAGGTTACACGCCAGTCAAACTTCAATTGGGACATGATCTTCCTTCCTTGGGTCCTACTGACAAATACCCAGCAGTACCTCAAGCCATTGACTGATAAACTAACAGCAGAATTACAAGATCTCATACAGAAGACAAAATCCAACGACGAAAAGGCTCAGAAGCGACAACGACAAGCCTACAACCCTAAGAGATGCCTAGACACATTTAAAATAGGTGATTTAGTATTATCAAGGACACATAATTTATCTTCTGCAGTAAATCATTTTACTACAAAATTTGCTTCGAGGTGGAATAGACCTGTCGAAAGTATGAACTTTGTTATTTCATTAGTGTATGAATTAAAAGATCCTAGATCAAATGTTAATATTATCAGTAGTTTTTAAATAACAGTTTAAAAACGCACCAAAGAAACTAGATAAACAATCAAGAGAAGAAACTGTAAAAAAGGAAAGCAGGAGTACAATTGATATAAATGAAATTATTTTCCTTCATCTGAGAGTAAACATTAAAAGAAAAAAAAAGAAACAATTTTAAATTGACGTTTTATTTGCATTGTTTATACAAGAAGTTGTAAAATAAGTGAGTAAGTTCATAGTTATTATAAGCACTTCTGTGGAAATAAAATGATCTAAATTATGGTAGCACATTATCGTTTATATCACTGGTTTTATATGTCAGTATAACAAGATACTTTACCAAGTAAAACCATATATAAAGCCTTTTCCACTACATTAAAACTTAGTTTGTTTTAGAACAAAACCCCATTGGGCTATTTGCTGTGTCCACCTCGAGGAATCAAACCCGAATTTATCATTGATGTTTGTTTGTTTGTTTTTAATTATGCACAAAGCTACACAAGGGCTATCTGTGCTCTGCCCACCACGGGTATCGAAACCCGGTT
>NW_013672603.1:27576-34471 GCF_000517525.1 Limulus polyphemus
ACGGGTATTGAAACCCGGTTTCTAGCGTTGTAAGTCCGCAGACATACCGCTGTACCACTGGGGGGCTTTATCATTGAAAGTCTGTAAACTTAACGCTATTCCACCGGGGGACTTAAAGTGAACGTTTTTGAGTGAGACAAATGATTTATGTTTGTATATTTCTTTGCATAAAAATTGTCGAAAACCTACAATATTTGTTTTCTTAGAGAATAATTATTTTGTAAAACGATTCCTTGTTTATTTGTAGTTAAGCAAAAAGCTACACAATGGGCTATTTGCGCTCTGTCTACCACTGGTATCGAAACCCGGTTTCTAGCGTTGCAAGTCCGCAGACATGCCACTGTTCCACTTGGAGGCTTGTAAAAAAAGGATAATCAAATTTCAATTGATTCTTAATTTGATCTTTCTAATTGTCGGACAGAGTCGTAGCATGTGAAAAACCTGGGGACCAAAGGAGAGGCACGTACAGGCTTTTATGTTAACTCTGCTTCGATATTACTCTATTTCAAGTTCACCATTCGCGTTAAATTAGAACACTTGCATGATCTGCACTTGCATCAACAGCAAAAAGCTTAATTTATCCTAAGGGTGGTATAACTATATGTAGTAACACTTGGTCCTGTGCCAGTTTGTCAGTCAACTTTCCAATTATTTGTTAATGTGGTTCATAATTATTTAAATAATCCAGCCTGTTTTAGACATCAATTAGTTTTCTGTAATTTCATTGATATTTTTATGTAACTAGCTTTTCTTGATAATTTCCAACTTAGACATAAAATTCTTAAAGTAAAGAAACAACACAAATAAAAACTCCATAACGTGTTTAATCTTACAATACAACTAATTGCAAAAATCACCAAAACTTGAATTTTCCTCTCATATAGTTTAACCATTAAAAGATGGTGAAACATTAAAAACCAAAAGTCTTAACATTTAGAATAAGAATGCAGATGTGTTTTTTTTTCTTTTAACATTTTTCTTAATTTGTTCATTTCGGATTTAAAATTAGTTGGGTGGGAAAACAGCATTTCAGTTTAATTTTTTTGTCTTCCACAATTCACAGCCAGAGATACACTTAGTTAGCTACGCTGGACGAGATAACGAAGAGATTGTTAAGCATTAAAGAATTTCTAAGTAAAATTTAAGGCTTTGCCATATGTCGGCGTTTAACAGTAACTTTAAAATTTGTATACTGCATTTGTGAAACGTTGTAGGTAAACTTTTCTCTCATCATCCAACGCAGCTGACGAATTCTGGGAATGATCAAAAGGCCTTCTGGGAAGTGACTTAGAGCAGTCAAAATAAAGGTGTGAAATGATATTTTTACACAACTTTTATCAGAAATCCGAGATGGACAAATTATAGTGAAATGTGGATAATAAATCTGCAACTTACGTAAATTTTGTTCTGTTTCATTAGTATGCATGATTTGATAATATATGTGCACGATCATAAACCTTTACATTAACTATCTATATATGTTTACATATACACAAAGATAGAAACCAGGTTTCCAGTAACCATCTAAATAATATATATTCACGAAGATATTACTTTGTCTTATTTCTAACGAGTGCCGAGATAAAATGAAATACTAAATCTGTGAAATGAAGTTATCACTTGCTTAAACATAAACATTTCGTCAAAAAAAAGTTTGAACGGCAATTCTTTTTTTTTTCAACTTGTGACTTAGCATTTTTACCTCATACTGGTATGTAGAACTGTTTGTCAAGTTCAATTGAGTTATGCTAACGTTCGACTGTCTTTCCGTTGAAATCGATGTCCATGCAACATGCAAGTGAAGTTGTGTTAAATTTGGACAGTCCGAATCCCTGATCGTGCAACGTAAATGGAGTAATGTTAAGTTTTGT
Organism: Limulus polyphemus; assembly: GCF_000517525.1. Classification (NCBI taxonomy): domain Eukaryota; kingdom Metazoa; phylum Arthropoda; class Merostomata; order Xiphosura; family Limulidae; genus Limulus; species Limulus polyphemus. The sequence goes on from NW_013672603.1 coordinate 29,448, forward strand.
CTGTCTTTCTGTTCGAATCCCTGATCGTGCAACGTGTAAATAGAATAATGTTAAGTTTTGACTGTCTTTTTTTTTAATATATGTTCGCGCAACATGCAAATAGAGAAACTTTAAGGTTTTAACTATCTTTCTACTGCCCCTTCTCATACAACACGTAAATTGAGTCTTCTGTATTTCCCGCATGCTTAATAGAAGGCATTAGCTGTAAGAAAAATAATCGTATTTACCTGGGACGTATGCTTGAAAAGGAAAGATTAACACCTAAGAATTAAGTGTGTTTTTGTTGTTGTTAATAACCTAGTTGAAAGTTTTTCCCCTTTCAAAGTTTTGGTTGGTGTAAGTTGTTTAACACTGTCAATCGTTATAGGGTAGTGAGAGAAGTTAAGTTTCAGTTTATGTTGATTAGCACACTGGAATGGGCGGCAACTGCCTGTTGTAGGAAAAAACACTAATGTAGAAGACGACGTTTCGAAAGTCTTTCGTCTTCAGGAAGTTGTTTTGATTTTTTTTTTCAAAATAATACGGAAATATCTCGGAAATTATGGGATCGTAGTTGTGATATAACATTTCATGGCCTATAGAAAACACGTGGATGAATTCAGAAAGCATCATAGAAACAAATTTTGTTCAGGAATTTTAACTGCAGTAAGTTAACAAAGTGAAGTGAGTGTAAAGATTATAAAATTCTCCAATACCCGAAGTTAAAGTAAAAAAATCATAATGTAGATCAAACTGTGTGATTCTTACTAAACCGCTAGATCCAATTGAATGATCCTGACTGAATACACTTATTCAACAGAGTAGATTTCTTTTTATACTTGAATTCAATAGAGTGACTCTAAATTGATTAATAGACCCAAATTACGGTGTTCTACACCAATAAAAAGAATAATTTCTTTTCGGACACATTGTGTTATTATATTAAGAGTAAAAAAAACGTCGATTTTTTTCTTTTTTTATCCTCTTAATATAGCAGCATAATGTGCCTGAAAAGAAATTATGATGAACTAACAACAACAAAATATGAACACTAGTTCTGATAATAGTAACAGTATTACCGGAACTAGTCGGTTGTAACTAATAATAAAGATTTCACCATTCACTGTGTTTTTTTACTTTCAATAAAAGTAAAAAAACTATTCTAGTAGAACGAATCTACAGTCTTGATCAAAATGTTTGCATATTTTGTAACAAATAAATTCATTACTATCAAGATGGAATACAAATACACTTAGCACTGTCAAAATGAGAAATGCGTGTTATAATTTACATCTATGATACATGCGTAAATTGTATAACGAGACAGGTTATATGGACATCATGAACGATTTATTAGAACAGAAAACAATTTTATCGGATACCTGTAGAAAAATGTGTAATTCAACATTTCGCCCATCACAAGAAAACTTTACCAAATCGTATATAATGACAAAATATAACATCAAATTATTATAAGGAGCGTCTGTAACCTTATATCAGTTCATATTAAACATTCAGTACTTGGTTGGTCCTCTTTGTACTCTAGTAACCTCCGCAAGGCGACGTGGCATGCTCTCGATGAGGCTATTGATGTAGTCCACCGTGATTTCATCCCAACTTGTCACTAGAGGGCGCTGTCTCTCAGCTACCGTAGCTTGCTTAGGGTCGTGGTTACCAATTTTCCGGCTCAGTTCTGGCAGACAGTTCTCAACGGGATAACAATTTGGAGACTTTGCTGGCCATGGCAATTTTATAACGTTCTCCTGGTCGAGATAATCCTGTACAATACGTGCACTGTTGGCAGTGGCATTGTCATCTTGGAACACAAAGTTATTGTCAAACTTTGTCCTAGCATATGGCAGAAATATTGTCTCCATGTGATGCCTGTAGGAGGCGCCATTGACGTTTCCCTGGAGGATGTGAAGATCAGTTTGTCCACCATGATGAATAGCTGAACAAACACGTACTGCACCATCTCCTGCGGAGAACGACGAATCCTACGATCAGCTTCTACAAGCTGGAAACAGGACCCATCTGAAAAGATGATATGTCACCAGTGTCCTAACTGTTGTAAGTTGGCATGCTGCCTTGCTCAAGTAACATAATAACGGCGGTGAATTCTGGTTAATATCAGTTGGCAGATAGCCCGTTTTGCAAAATAACCTTGTTTGGGCAGGCTCCTGTTCACTGTTCTTCTGGATACTCGGGAATGAATGTGTTAATGCTATTCCTGTTGTAAGGTTGCAATACTTCTTTCGACCTTGATGTGTTAAGTTGATCAAAACACGTGTCTACCAGTAGACTTTCCTGGAATAAAGTTTTCTGTAGTCCGATAACATTTCAGGATTCTAGATACGGTACACTGGGGGTATCCTACTGTTCTGGCAATGTCCGTTTGCTTTATACTATGTCTGGACAGTCCAACAATTTGACGCACTATAACTTCTGGCACGTGACGAGGCATGGATCTACACCAAGGACAGAGAAATTGTCTAAACAAAGCGTTGATCTAATTCGAAAAAGATTATACTAAAAGCACATCCTTTTATACAAAACAGGTGTGCATGTGTGTTTTGAAGAACAAATGCTCAAAAGAACTTATACAGACCAGAATAACAACTCGTACATGTTTGTCCGATCATATGCTACCTTCTCTGTTACTACTCGGGCATTTACTCAATAACTACTCCATGCATGTAGACAATAACATCAATATAGAACACTAAGCAAATATATTTAATTTGATACCTAGATCCAGCTGAGTGCTTTAGGTTGATATATAGATCCAGCTTGGTGGTTCTAAGTTTATATATAGATCCATATGGGTGGCTTTTAATTGATACATAGATTCAATAAGTGCTCGAAGTTGATATGTAGATCCAAGTGAGTGTCTAATCTAATACCTAGCATAAACTGAGTTTTCTTTTCAAACTCTGAGATAAAAGGCTAATGACATTTGTGAAGATTTCTACGTCAATACTGCTGTAAGTTGTATCAGAACTGTTTTAGATGAAATTGTAGCAATAAGTGTAACAAAGGTGTAATCATATAGACATACCTACCTTAGAATATGCTTATTTATAACTGAGTATAAATTTTATTCTATCAGTACACTTGTAAACACTCTTTTGAATGCAAACTGTAGTATATATCAAAATACTTTTCCCTATACAAGTCCTTTGATAGAACGTGGTTTGTTCCAAAAGCGTGGTTTTCTCTTTTCTTTAATTGTTAAACAATGTGTTATTACTACTTCTATAGCAACATAGTTGGGTAGAAGTATCGTAGACTTTATTTAAATCTTTATAGGAGGAAACCCAGGGTTGAGTGAGAGTTTTCTAGTGAGAATTGCAGAATTTAAGTAGTTCGATCTGAGCTCGAAGCAAAGCAAGCAAATTCTTTTGTTGTTATCATCACGATGAGCAGCAAACATATGGTCGACTTGAAAATGAAAGAGTGTTACTAGTGTTTCACGTTCTATCCCACTAGTTACCTTGTGCTATGTTTGGAGCGTTTATTCTCTGTTGCAGTATTTTTGTTCATCGTAAACACTGCGTTCGATTCTTCTTTCTTGATCCAATTCATCTCTTTCACATAAAAAGATTCCACAGAATGTCTTAGAAATATTGGAAATTTCTTCATCAGAATAGAAATAAAAGTTTCACGTATCTACGTTCCAAAACTTTCTGCTTTAAAAAAATATCTAAAGCCACGCAGAATAATGATTGTTTCGTATCACTTAAACTATTTTTATATTACGAATAGTCACATACTAATATCTCACTTCTTCTAAACATTTTTTTTGTCTAGGAATTAAAGGTCGTTAATTTCTCCGTGCCTGACATTTTTTTTATCGTTCTATCAAAAACAGTAATGATGTACAATTTCAGGGAATGAGAGCTTTCTGAGTAAAAAGTTGTATGTATTATATCATCCAAACAATTTTTTTAAAACATCTAATATATATATGTGCGTACATTAGAATTTTTTCTTAACGTTTAACACTAAATTTCACTAGTGCTAACTTACTTATAGTATTGATTAAATCGTTTTTTTTCAGAAACTGATGAGGCATAAATATTCACTCACATAATTAATAGGGGAGAAACCGTTAACATTATATTGAAGATGGTGTATCCCTATCGTTGTGAGGGACTTACTTCGACAGATACATCTAAAACCAAAATATATCTCACACTATATTCATACCAGTTTTTACCTTTGTATCATATCCTTGAAGGTAGGTAATATGAGCGGATGATATAGTGTAAGGATAAGAAATTGCATATTAATTTAGTCTGGTTTAGAAGACGAACAGCGAATGACGATATTTTACTTTGTATCGTTTAGAAACATTTACTTTATACCTTTGAAACATTCATGTTTAGAAGAACGTTTTCACTTTGTGTATAATCCTTGTTATTGTGAAACACTAAATTTTAGACATTATTTTTTAAATATGTTTTCAAGAAATGACAATATTCATATAAATTTCCTTTTCCAAAATTTATTGCCTGTTTTCTACAAAAGTGAATCACCATCATGTTAGGTCTGTACAAGCTGCGCCCTTCAGTTCTTAGTCTCCATGGTAACGGCTTGTGAAAATTTTTCCTATAAAGACATTTAATGTTGAACGAAGTTTATGCTGCGTTTGAAAAGCATGTAATCTAAATGTTGGCATACGGACTTTATCATATGTAATGTATAGAAAAGACGATTAAAAAAAAAACGGACACACAAAAGACCCAATAAACATGTAGAACATTATCAAACCGGAGAATGGAGTTTAAAGTCACATCATGTGGTCTGTGTATTCTGTTCATCGTATTAATTATTACTATAATCGTATTTTTTTTGTTTCAACATATGTAAAATAAGCTAACTGTAGAGCCTATATCTTAAATCAGATAAAATAGATGGGTTGGTCAAGGAAATTCTAGTTTGCACATATTGTAATATTCTAGAAACAGCTATTGTAGCAAGTTGTCTATTAAGAACATATTTTAGAATAGAGCAAACAATTTCCAAAACAATGTGACGCATCT
>NW_013672603.1:34804-38629 GCF_000517525.1 Limulus polyphemus
TCGCCCTTTCAGCCGTGGGGGCGTTATAATGTGACGGTCAATCCTACTATTCTTTAGTAAAAGAGTAGCCCAAGAGTAGCTGCCTTCCCTCTAGTCTTACACTGCTAAATTAGGGACGGCTAGCGCAGATAACCCTCGTGTAGCTTTGCGCGAAATTCAAAACAAACAAACAATTTCCAAAACAATGTGACGCATCTTTACAAATATAAAGGAATAAACAGATGCTGTCTACGTTAGATTTGTCAAATACTTTTGTTACATGTCTTGTAATTAGTTAGATAATGAAAGTTAGTAAAGAACTAAGAAATTATACAATATTTACAACCTATATGATATGGAGTTATTAGTAAAACTGGATACTGTAAAGAATAACTTTTTAAAAAGGGTTTTTTAGGCTTGTATAACGAATAAAATACCACAGTTAGGAAATTTTGAAAGAAAATGGAAATCCAAACGGTGGGTAAGTTTATAAATTTAAAGAGCTAAAATCCAGGGTTCGATTTCCGTGGTGAACAGAGCAAAGACAGCTTTGCGCTAAAAACAACCAAATAAAAAATATGCAATAAACAGATTTCTCAAAATGTAAATGTGATTAGAAAGTTCCTCAGAAATGGGAGTTAGCGTTTAAATAGCCTATCATGAACTTCTGATGCTATGTTGTACAGAGTATGTTAAAATAGTTAACTACACCTTGATATCTCACCTATTTCCAAATATATTCACCTTCAAAAAGATACTACTCTAGCTTTTTTCATCTCATACGTACTTTGAAATGTCTACATGTGAGTTTCGTAGTGTCTTTATTTCTTACCTATGAAAGATGTTCACGCGGTCGGTCTCCTAAGCAGCGATTTTTTTCATCAGAGTGCTACTAAAACCTGAACAATACGCTAAACAAAATTTAAGACAGAGGTATAAATCTGAAGATTATGATACTTTTATCAGAGTGGCACTTGTGAGGGCTTCATTATTAATATATATTTGTTTAGATTAAGTTTAAATTTAGAAATATGCATAGCGTATAGTGTTAAATATGTATTGCGAAACTCCCGCCTATTCTCCAAAGTTGCAGAAGATTCTCGAGAGTAAAAATCAACAATATATGTGTGTACGTAAACGCTTGTGTTAACGCCAGTATTGTGACAGAAAACTGAAATTTCGAGAAATTCTCTACACGCCTATAAATATAACCAAACGTGACGCGCCAAAAGAGAGTATCTATTATTGGTTTGCTATTGCTGGTGTGCTATAAGTTTTGGAAGCTATAACTGTGATTGTCATAACGCTTATCAATCGGGAAACTTCAGATATTTGACCAGAATCATTTACAAAGTTCGAACATTAAAAACCATTTAACTTCAGTGGATTCTCATCGGACATTAGTATTTTTACGAGAGTATTATATAACTTCATCGTGGAAACTCGGTGTGTGTGGCTGGTGAATAACGAAGGACAACGCTAGCTAGCTCCACGGTAAGCGAATTGTACCTACATCAACTCGTAATTAACTCGCTCATTGTGAACCCTCGATAAGATATTGAAGAAGTTCCAGACTAGAAAGAAGGCTTTATATTGCTTGTAAGTTTGTGAAATGTTTGTATATAAATCATTCTGTGTAATAACTATTTGTAATAACTGTTATTGTAAATAATATTCTTGTTTGTATATTAAAACATATTTGTGTTAAGAAAAGAAAACTGTGTGTATCAAGCTTGTTGACAGATATCACAAACTGACTATATATCGGTTTTTACTTAACTGCTAAATCCAAAGTACATTTTAACTACTAAATTTAAAGTATCATTTAACTCAATTTCAGACCTTTCGAAATTGTAATACGTAACACACTAGAAACCTATCAAACATACTGTTGGTGTGAGCGTGCTTTGTAGTCATAATAAGAAGAACCTATACACTGGATAGGTGAAGTGAAGAAAAAAGTGTCATTGGCCACTATTCAGTTCCTCACATTATATAATGCGAAGAACTGAGTAATGGCCACACGTTCACATCAACGATATTGTTGATACTTTTCATTATGATATAGGTCCAGCTTATCTCTCTTTAGTTAACTTGTGTTCAGGGTTACTGATGAGGAGTGGAATTCTCCGTAACTAGTATAACTTAATAATACTCGTTGATCAAAGTGTAGATTGAACTGGATCTCCCTTGAACTTAGACTTCAAAAATTAAAAAAAATACAAAATACTACGTTTATTTACTAGAAATAATATTTAAATAATATTTAATAATTAATATTTAAATTAATATTTACTAAATAATGTGCATCACTATATATAATTCAAAATGAAGGCATGGATCTCAAGACTATAATATTATTATTACATTAGCGCCAGCAATCTAAGTAATATGCGTCACTAAACAAGGTTAAGAAACGGTGGTATAAACCAGAATAAACTTCCAGTTTTATGAGATTAATAGATCACATGTTGAAGACAATTATCATACTCTGTAGCGATAGATTCGTTAATTGTTTTCTCTAGAAAGTAAAAACACATCAAACAGTGAAGTAATTGGATCTGGAAAACCATTGAGATCGTCCATTCGTTGTGTCTCAATCTTATATCTCAGACTAGAAACCAAATAAAATGAGTCAGTATAGTGAAGGACACAGACACTACTTTCTAATTAATTTAGAACTGTAACAGCATTCTTCAGCTATATTAAATCTGATAGGCACAGCTCAATAAAGTATTGTAAAAAAAAAAGAGTGAAATGCAGTCAGTCGTCTTAGCTTATAGTTCACGACTAAATGTCCATTTTTGATCATGGACCTTATAGGTGGAATCTTTGGAATCTTATTACAAACTAAATGGATTTTCAATGACTTGGAATGAGCTAGAAGTATAAAAGAAAACGGACAAGTGACGATAGAAATAGGTGTTGGCACGTGGGTATATTAAGGTCCTAATATAATGAAATAAGAGAGACAGCCAGGAGTGATGTTGATATAAGTGAGTTGATTGATTTGTTTTGATATTTATTTCAAAATGTTAATAGAAGAGCTCAACAGAAAAGAAATATAAGAAGCATCTTTGTAACTCTTTGTAACTTTGTTCTTAATAACAATTTATTAGATAAAAACAAATCCTAATTATAGAAGCAAAATACGTTACTAAAATTTATATTAATTAAAGCCCTGCGATTACATTTGTTTGTTAGTTGCTAAGAGCAAAACTACACAATGGACTATCTGTACCGTGCTCAACACGGTTATCGAAACCCGGTTTTTAGCGTTATAAGTCTTCAGATGGGGGATTGGAGACTTACGATTAAATTAAGATACATATACTGGAGCAATGAACCGTTAATATCACGATAAACATCAGAATATATGCATATATTAAATAATAATGTTATTTAATCCAAAAACTATATAATTAAGAAGGTGTATGTATTTAAACTGCTTAATAAACTGAGAGTGGCAAAGTGGTTAGCGTGCGGGGCGTCAGATCAGGATGTCTGGGGTTTGAGTCACTATATACCGCTGAACACGCTTTGCAGTATCAGCTGTAGACGCTTTTAAACGTGTACGACAGTCAAACTTGCTATCGATTAAGCGTATCCGTGTAGGTGGAGGCTGCTTTTAATTGTGTGTCTTCCCTCTGGTAAGTAGTTCTAAAGTAGGGATAGCTACGATTGAATATTAGAGGACTCGGGCCTGGCAGCATAGCCCATATGTTACATACGTTGCTGTTCAGTTGGAAATCGCAAATACGAAATATCCGTTTGTTTGTTATGGATTTCGCGCAAAGCTACACGAGGGCTATCTGCGCTAGCCGTCCCTAATTTAGCAGTGTAAGA
>NW_013672603.1:39087-43406 GCF_000517525.1 Limulus polyphemus
CATGTTTGGTGTGACGGGGATTCGAACCCCCGACCCACAGATTGCGTGTCGAGCACCCTAACCACCTGGCCATGTCGGGCCTTCGAAATATCTAACCTGCTTATTAATTGCATTAAAAACTGTTTTTATCCTTGTAAGTTAAAAAAAAAGTTGTGACTATATAGACTATGTGAGTATCAAGGAGTACGTAGCTTGAATAGTTCTCATTTTTAGGGATTTTTAAGTACAAATCTACATAATGGGCTATTTGCACTCTACCCACTGCAGGCATCGAAACCCGAGTTTTAGTGTCATACAAGCTTATTATTGAGTCAAGGAGCTTTTTGTGGAGGAAAAACTAGGATAAAAAGCTCTATCTTTAAGTGTTCGAGCAAACAAGCTTTAGTTGTCAGCGTGTGTAAGGAGATATTATTGGGTTTACGGCCGAAAATATCATTCACAGTAAGAATACTCAACTGATAAGTAAGAACGTAAGAAAAATATATCTAATTAGATATACTCATTACCAGGCTTATTTTTATTTTCGCTTTAAATAGGTAGCTTATTGTGATCGGAAATTAATATTAAAATATAGTGAGTTTTTTATCTATATCTTAATTGACCAATCAATTAATCCCGTGGTCTTGCTACATCTGGAATTATGAGCCTGTGGGTTACATTGTTCACTACACCACTACTGTTTGGTTTTATAATCTGGCAAAAGTCCTTGGATTTCACACAAGACGAGTGTCAGAAATCAGGCTTTCAAATATGGAACCGATAGTGTTAGGGTAGCTTAATGACTGGTGTGCAAAAACACGTTCTTTGAGGTGGATTTTAACTAGGCTCTTAGCTGGAGTAAGTCTTGTGTATATAGCACACCTACAGTTGTTTAAGTGAAGCTCAAATATCGAGTGGTGTATCTCTATCTATTTGTGTATAAAGATTGGAGAAGCTTTAGTCATGCTTTGAGTTGATTCGCGTTCATGTCATTATATCACGTGCCTACCTAAAAGAAGGTACCAGTGAAAGTTACACAAGCAAAACGTTTTTAAAAAATTTCATCTCCAAACAACATCTCAAACAGAGTCTAATTCACGAAACGAGGAGCCAACAAAGCCATTTGTCTCAGGGCGTATGATTTATTTTACACTGAATACAGCGCGAGATATTCAAGAGTTTGTGTTCCAAATTAATTCCTACATCAATTCCAACTTTTAGGTAAGGCGTGCAGAAAATGAGAGCACATTGGAAGTACGCCAGAACGTTAACGAAAGCTTGTTGTCTAAGACGTGAAGGAACGAAAAATCAAAACGTAACTGTACGCCATTCCTAAAGTACTTGGATGAATTTTCTCTTCAAGATTGATTTTATTTCTAACAAAAATTTTTCAGAAACATTTTTACGTTTTTTTTTACTTCATAGTTGATGTAAAATGCTGCATCAGAAAACCACTTACTTTAATCAATCGACCTATGTACATCACGAGTATGGTTTTTCAACTGTATTCTGATATTAGCAACAGTATTGTCATTATAATATTTGTTTTTATGCGTGCTGTATGACTTATCACTTCCATTGCGCTATTCCACAGTGTATATTTAATTTGACGTGAGGCTTTTATTAAAAGAAAATTGTTGACGGCGAACTTGTGTCATATAAGTAAAAAAGCTAAAGACGTCACAAATATAGTTTACAAACTTCTCAATTTTCTAAGACCTAAAGCTTATGCAGATAGATATACGTCTGTTAGTAAATATGAGGAATACAACTTAAGAAAACTATAATGAAACTTTAAAGAGTAGTTTCGCTTGCAAGTATATGTTGTTACGCTGAAGTTCCAGGTTTCTTTGACACTGCTAAACTTATTTATCTGCTATAACTTAACCTAGAAACAAGTTCCTTCACTAACAACGATACACATTTCTTTGACTTGGTTATAAGGTCACTTGTTCTTGTTCAGGATAATTATACGTTAACCTAAAATGACATAATATTATTATCCGTGCTGCGGAGAGGGGGGGGGGCGCATGCTACTTATGCAAAACATTTTTAATGTTTTACATAAGCAAGAAAATATACGCGTAGCAGAAAATTATCTGACAACATGGATCTTTATATTTTGTTTTTCATTTTGCATAATCCCAAAATTATCCCTTCCTTTTAACATCCACCCCCTCCGGCGGGCCGCAAGGCTACTAAATAGTAAATACGACACTGTTTATATATGATTTTTGTAATACTTGCTAGTTCGTGATGATGTATGTGCACTATTGCACATATACACAATAGCGCTTATAATAACATCCATGTGTTACAAGTTTTGTGGATCTAAATAGCAAATAACTGGTGGATTTTATGTGCTTTGCTTATTCCAGTTTTCTTAGTTATATTTAATTTTTTTTTACTAAGTTGTATAAATTACTTTTTAGGGAAATAGTTTACAATCAGCAAAGTGTTACTGAACTTTTACTCTTAATTTAGGTAATTTAACGTTATTTCAACTTTCACACTATAATATGTCATTTTTTACTTCTACACCTGAGGATGGTGAGTGAACTGACCGAAAGGATGTATTGAATTTGAATGGAATTTGGAAGTTGTATAGTAGCTACTACTGGCCCGGCATGGCCAGGTGGGTAAGACGTTTGACTCGCAATCTGAGGGTCGCGGGTTCGAATCCCCGTCACACCGAACATGCTCGCCCTTTCAGCCGTGGGGGCGTTATAATGTGACAGTCAATCCCACTATTCGTAGGTAAAAGAGTAGCCCAACAGTAGGCGGTGGATGGTGTTGACTAGTTGCCTTCTCTCTAGTTTATTACTTCTAAATTAGGGATGACTAGCGCGGATAGCCCTCAAGTAGCTTTGTCTAGACTGAGTGCTCTTTTTAACATATTGACCCTCATTATTTAATTAAAGTAATTAGCTGTTATGGTAGGATGAATCAACCGCACATATACATAAAGCAGAACTTGTTAAGCAAATGTCTTTATATAAGCTAAATGAAGCATACATTAATACAATAAGGTTTGCTAAGGAGCAGACAAGATAAACAAAGCAAACTGCTAAAGCGGTTTTCTTTCACCTTTGCTTCACTTATTTCTGCTAATTATTCTAAATAACGCACGGAAGCTTGATAGAGTATAATGACTGTAATAAAACACAAACTCTCAAATTTTTTTAACCGATTAACATAGTACTGAATATAACGTAACGCGAATGAGTCTTCCATAAAGCCTAATATAATTGACTCAAATATTTTGGTTCCATGTTAAAAGATTACGATGGCCAAAGAAAATAAATAACAAGTAAATTTCCATTTTCTTATACTTTATATATTGATATAGAACATCTAGAGATTGGTATTCAAAGTTCAGCAAAAATAGCAAACAAACGCAGTCCACACCTTCGTCTCTCCCACAAAATATGTTTAACCCTAAAAGTACCAATTGGATCCATGGACCTAATTGGCTTTCTAAACGCATTCTCCCAGATAACGTATGCACCAAATTACTTATGAGTCCATGGTTTTATTAGTTACATATGAGTCACCATCAGTATTGAAATTCATCCTTTCAGTTACTTATGGGATCCACTAGTTCTCTATGTATTTTACATAAAAATTAGTTGTTGTTTTTTCCAGTTCTTTACGCTGGGTGTTTCAATAGGCAGAACATAACATTTCTCATTAAGGTACAGTATATCGGCCCCTCTGTAGTAAACGGTACGGAATACGTGTGGCCCAATGATTAGCGTGTTGAACTATGGATCAATGTGCTATGTTCGCGTCCGGTTAATGCAAAGAAAAAATGACACTGACGAAGTACTTTAGGGTCGTGGGTTCGTCATGAAAGTGACAGTCAACTTCCACATTTCGGTCAGACAAGAGAAGCCCAAGAGCTGCCGATGAATACGGTGTTGACTAGTTGTTTTCCTTTTAATCCATCAGGGACCTGGCATGGTCTGGTGGTTAAGTCGTTTGACTTGAAATCTGCGGTCTCGGGATCGAATCTCAATGATGTTCGCCCTATCAGCCAAAAGAGCTTTATAATGTGATGGTCAATCACAATTTTTATTGTTAAAAGAGTAGCCCAGGAGTTGGCGGTTGGTGGTGTTGACTAGTTGCTTTCCTTCTAGTCTGTCACTCCTAAATTAGGGACATCTAGCGCAAGATGGTTCTCGAACAAATCAAATTAAACTACTAAAACGGTATTAATTGGAAACAATACACAAGTAGCTACTAGTTAGTTAGTTTGTTAGTTTTTTTAATTTCGCGCAAAGCTACACGAGGGCTATCTGCGTTAGCCGTCCCTAATTTAGCAGTGTAAGACTAGAGGG
>NW_013672604.1:0-14062 GCF_000517525.1 Limulus polyphemus
TCAATCCCACTATTTGTTGGTAAAAGAGAAGCCCAAGAGTTGGCGGGGAGGGGTGATGACTAGCTGCCTTCCCCCTAGCCTTACACTGCTAAATTAGGGACGACTAACGCAGATAGCCCTCGTGTAGCTTTTCGCGAAATTCAAAACAAACAAACATATCAAAAAAGGACTGGATTATCTGTTTTTCTTGTCCTGAACAATTTCTTGAGTCATTGCAATGATTGTTCGTCCTCTATTGTTGCTAGAAAACTATCTTGAGTAGGTCTATTTCGGATGAACCCTAGATCAAAGGTTACAATTCATCAATATCCTTATGATCCTACATCGAAAACAATATTTATATATGTTAATATAACTCATGGTGGCTCAGCGGCGAGGCTGAGGTCTCATAACGCTAAAACTCGGGTTTCGATACCCGCGTTTGGCACAGCACAGATAGCCTATTGAATAAATAGAGTTGTTCAAACATTTGTTTAACAACAAGTTAAAGCTTAGAATGGTCTATTATTTTATTGGGGGGGGGGGTCTGTGGACGAGACTGTTTAGGTCTTTGCTTAACAACAACATTTCCGGCAACCTAATGTCAAAGGTCACAGGTGATTCATATCCGGTTGATCCATGATGGGATCATTTGTTTATTATCCGAGTTTTTAAAGTAGATTCATTTTTAGTGAATTAGCGAAAAATTTACATTGGAGTGTGAATTTGAGAGTTCATGGTTTGCATCCCGTTGCCACAAAAACTTGCTCCGTGTTTGAAGTTAAGGTCCAGTCCTAATGTTCGTGGGATACACATTCGTATTACGAATATTTAACAGTTATTTGGAGAATATTTTAAAAATAATCTTTATTAAATCTCATCTGACCCGTCGCCTAAAATGTTTGTGTTATAAAAGTGACGGTCAACAAAAGAGTAGTTCAAAAGTTGGCGGTGGGTGATATTGATTAGTTGCCCTTCCTTTAGTCTATCACGTCAATTTTAGTAGCGATTAGCACAGTTCGTGCTCGAGTAATTTTATACGAAATTCAACATGTTATCAAACAAGTTTTGACTAAAATAATAACTAACACACAACGTTAAAGTTGGTAAACAATTAAAATCTTTTAAATTGAGGCCAATCTATGACAACTAAAAAAGTTGACTGTACATTATTCGACGTTACAACGTGTATCTACTTTAACGTTGTGTGTTAATTATTAGTTTAAAATTATACACAAGTGCCAATTTATCACAACAATAAATTTCATTGTAAGGTGAAGTTCTGTAACAAACTTGGGAGAATTTATCACAACAATAAATTTCATTATAAGTGAAGTTCTGTAACCAACTTGGGAGAATTTATCACAAGAATAAATTTCATTGTAAGGTGAAGTTCTGTAACAATCTTGGGAGAATTTATCACAAGAATAAATTTCATTGTAAGGTGAAGTTCTGTAACAATCTTGGGAGAATTTATCACAACAATAAGTTTCATTGTAAGTGAAGTTCTGTAACAAACTTGGGAGAATTTATCACAAGAATAAATTTCATTGTAAGCGAAGTTCTGTAACAAACTTGGGAGAATTTATCACAACAATAAATTTCATTGTAAGGTGAAGTTCTGTAACAAACTTGGGAGAATTTATCACAACAATAAGTTTCATTATAAGTGAAGTTCTGTAACAAACTTGGGAGAATTTATCACAACAATAAATTTCATTGTAAGTGAAGTTCTGTAACAAACTTGGGAGAATTTATCACAACAATAAATTTCATTATAAGTGAAGTTCTGTAACAAACTTGGGAGAATTTGTCACAAGAATAAATTTCATTATAAGTGAAGTTCTGTAACAAACTTGGGAGAATTTATGACAAGAATATCGTTTATACGTTCTATTCAGCATATAAAGAGGAACTATAAATTTGAGATATTTTTTTCAAAGAGTAGGGAATTGGCGATAGCGTATAATATAAAGAACTAGTTTATAAGTGTTTTATAAACTTTAATCCAGTCTTTATTTTTAAATGTTAATTTCATTAACTGTATTGTTCTTCCCGATGGCTCAGGCCTGGCATAGCCAGTTGGTTAAGGCACGCGACTAGCAATCTGCGGGTCGCGGATTCGAATCGCTGTCCCACCAAAGATGCTCACCCTTTCAGCCGTGAGGGCGTTATAATAATACAATCAATCTCACTATTCGTTGGCGGTGGGTGGTGATGTCTAGCTGCCTTCCCTCTAGTCTACTAAATTAGGGTCGGCTAGCGCAGAATACCCCCTCGTGTAGCTTTGCGTGAAATTTAAAACTTAACCAGTGGCTCAGCGCCAAGCTCGTGAACCGACCTGTAACGCTAGAATTCTGGTTTGATATCAAAGATGAACCCAGTGCAGATAGCTAATTGCGTAGCTTTGCGCTTAAACCCAAACGAAGAAAATAAAAATTAAATGTTTAATATACTAGATGCACTTCCGCGGGGTCCCCAAAAGTGTTCTGTTTCGAGAGTAAATAAAACCAAAGTTAAGAGTAACAAATATTTGTCATGCTGTGTTGTAACCTACAGAGTGCATAATTCTTCTCGTAATTCATGGCATTCGCACGTTTTACTGACGTCACGACAGTACAAATTGCAACGTTAAGCCTCCCTTTTATGACGTCATTTTAGTGCCTACCAACTGACTGACAGATAACACACTACTGTATAATGGAGCGAATGACAAAAACAGCTGACCCCTTCAGGCAACCTCAGACCCCATTTCGGGAAAATTAAGATATTACTAGCCGAGACCCACAAAACATTTGAGGTAGTTTTCATGCCATTCGCTTGAATTTTCCTAATTATATAATTTTCACGCACAACATTTAAGTTACGTTTTCTTGCAAGCATTATATGTGAGATGGATAAACTGTGGTCTATTTGGAAAAAAAAATGCGCGATCAGACAAACAAACTCGCGTAGACGTAACTATATTAAATAAAACTAACACGTTTAGTCATGCTATATATATATATATAATAGTGTACAGAGTATGAAACAGTTATGAACGTTCATAGTATGACACGGTTTTACGAGCTGAAACAAAGGAACTGACAAAAACGAAGAATAAAACTCGTATTAAAGAAAAATTTAGCTAAAAGGTGTTTATAAAACGAACCGACGCTAAACTATTGCAAAGTAAAGTAAACGTAAAGCTGTAATAAAGGCAAACTTAGCCGAATATGCAGAAACATCTGAATACATGTTCACAAAGTGATAGGCATACGGATTTGAACGGATTGCGCATGCGTATTTTAGTCTAAAATAATGATTATATATTTTTTAAATATGTCATCCTCTTCTCTTTACATCATTTCTTCTCTGGCAAATCTTCTTGGAAAATACCTCCAGTAAACAGAGCTTTAAATAGCCACACCAGGATCCTAGACCAGGATCTAGAATATAGATGGTGCTATGTGTTTTTCTCTTCCTCTATGATGGTATTTTTATTTATAAGCGGGTCTTTTTTACATAGAAATAGATCATTGATCTAAAGAAACCTTCTTGAACTCCAAAATTACCTTAATTTCGAGGAAGATACCACCAGTTATTGGTAAGGGAGAAGGGGATTTAAAAAAACACAAACCAGGGGAAAAGTGACCAGAATTCTTCAAACTAGGAATATTTATATATACAAAGAATACAGAACAAAACAGTCTTTTCTTATAGGCATTCCAAAAATGTTGTTTTTCAAGGATGGATTGACTGTCCTATATTTTTCTGTGATATGAACTAGTAAACTAAGAGAAATCAAGCACATCTTGAGTTAAAAAATAGTCTATAAAATAGAATGTAGTTGTATTCACCAACTGTCAAGAATAATTTACTTGCAACAAAGTTTGCTTCATCACTGACTTATTATATTCACCTTAAGCACAAAGTTGCATGATACATACTTTAAACCACTGCAGGATCTGACTCCTACATTAAAGTGTTATAAGTCCTCAACCTTATTATTGACCTTTTCAAACTTATCAACTTAGATTAACAAAAGTTCAAGACAACATCAACGCAACAGTAAACTGCTAGTACATTATATGTATTGTATCATCTTTTTTTACGTATCTCGGATGGTGAAAGCTTATTCTGTCTATTGACGTAGCTGCTACGATCGCCTTGACATCATTTTGTTATTCGCCCTTTGTTTTCCCTTCTTATGCCCATAAGCTTTATTTAGGTTGTACTTATTCTTATCGATACCATAGAAAAACTGTTGTTTATTACTGTAATCAATAACACATACAGTTTGAGAAATTTTGTTTCTTAGCAGCAACATATTACTATCTTCCTTCGCCTATCTCGCTTTTATTCGTTCTCTCTCTCACATATCCTGGTATTTTTTTTCTGTTTTTTTCTCTGAACTTCTGTCTTTTGCATTATTCTCTGAAATCCAAACCTACCAAGTTTCTTTCTTTTTAAACCTTGCACCTGTTTCCTGTTTATCTGGTTATAACGTTTCACGACCACAGGAGGTATTGTTGTCTCCAAACGTCTGAACTTAGAAAGGCGGCCGCTCACTCCAATTATTTTCTAATGCATTAAAATATTCTAATATCCTAGTCCCTTAATTAAGAGAATGAGGAAAAGTCGACAGCTTTCTAACCTCTCTCACCCCCAACCTATGTTCCTTACACCTAACTTCATAACAGTAGCTCGTCTGATAAAAGATGGTATTTTCTCTTATTTTATTCGCATATTTATATCTCTTCTTATGATTACAACTCAGCTGATTGAAAGCATAAACTAATGTATTTGCTGTTTTATATATAAATACTTGACACATTTAATATGAAATGCATATCATTACTCCGATACTTAAATTAAAAGTATATTTGTTGCAGATAGCCCATTGTGACTTTGCTATAAGCCAAACAGACCTTACCAACTATTTATATCCTGT
Source organism: Limulus polyphemus (assembly GCF_000517525.1). Lineage (NCBI taxonomy): Eukaryota > Metazoa > Arthropoda > Merostomata > Xiphosura > Limulidae > Limulus > Limulus polyphemus. The sequence continues at coordinate 4,913 of NW_013672604.1, forward strand.
TTGATAACAACCCCTTGCTTAACATAGGGGTATAATTCGTACGCTTTTTATTTTTAGTTCCAGAGGCCTACAAGTGGGTCAGCGGTAAGTTTATGGACTTACAACGCTAAAATCCGGGGTTCGAAAGCCTGTTGTGTAGCTTTCCATTAAAATAAACAATAGTCCCATGGACCATATGGGTGTAATTTGACAATTGTTATTGGAACACAGATGTGAGTGTGTAATTAAATCTTAGGAGAGCTTATCATGTTTGATCGACCCTCAGAACTAGGGACACCATGACTGGCTGATTGTCATATTGATCGACCCTCAGAACTAGGGACACCATGACTGGATGACTGTCATACTGGTCGACCCTCAGAACTAGGGACACCATGACTGGCTGATTGTCATATTGATCGACCCTCAGAACTAGGGATACCATGATTGGCTGATTGTCATATTGATCGACCCTCAGAACTAGGGATACCATGATTGGCTGATTGTCAAGACGATTTCGATATCATCATCTCAAGTTCACGTTAAAAGAGATAAATATAAATTATGAATTTGTCCAATAAACCACAAACTTAGAACACTAGAAACCGGGTTTCGATACCCGTTATGTGTAGCTTTAAGCGTAACTACAAACATACAAACCAATAAACGATTATCCTTCTGTCCATCAACAGATGAATATTTTCCGAATAAACAAAAAAATCGAGGTGTTAACATTCACTCCTGTAGGTGGCTTTAAAAAAATCGAGGTGTTAACATTCACTCCTGTAGGTGGCTTTAAAAAAATCGAGGTGTTAACATTCACTCCTGTAGGTGGCTTTAAAAAAATCGAGGTGTTAACATTCACTCCTGTAGGTGGCTTTAATTAAATTTCATCGTTTAATTGTCGAGTTAATAGATTTTAACTGGGTTTATGCAAATTATCTGAAAACTATGGAAACATTATAACTAGACAATAACGTACGTAGAACTTGTGAATAGTAGCATTTCCTGAACGACTCGTTAATTAACTATATTCAATCAATCGATTAATATAGTGTTTTTCAAGCTATGGTACGTAAAAGCAAAAACAAAAAACGGTAGAACTTGACTGTGGTTGCTGCCATCCAGTTGTCTTCCCTCTAACCACATGGCCAGGTGGTTAGGGCGCTCGACTTGCAAGCTGCAGGTCCCGGGTTCGAATCCCCGTCCCACCAAACATGCTCGCCCTTTTAGCCGTCAATCCCACTATTCGTTGGTAAAAGAGTAGCCCAAGAGTTGGCGGTGGGTGGTGATGACTAGCTGCCTTCGTGTAGCTTTGCGCGAAATTCAAAACAAACAAATCCTTCTAACCAACAATTCAAAAATCAAATGTTGGCGGCAGGTGATACCATTCATTTGCCTTCCCTACAGCCAGCAGCTTAAAATTATTACAGTGATAGATAGTCTTAATAGCTTTGCCATAAAAGGTTTAGTGGCAATTTTAATCGAACCCGAGACCCTGGAATAGTGACCCTTTCTCTACGAATCCCCAAAGCTGAAAAAGTTGAAGTAAAAAAAGCACAACTTATAAGGCTAAAATTGGGCAGAACACATATAGCCCATTATGTACTTTTGCACTTAATAACAAACAACTATAATATTCATGTATTATTACTCTGATATTTGGAAACCCTAATTTCGATTAGTTGATTATTTTGGTGATAATTGATTTAGTCGTAATTTCGAATGATTGATTGTTGGAAATCAATCGAAAATAGTAAAAATAGGAACCACTAATTTCGATTAATTAATTAATCTTTATGACACTAATCGATGTAACCACTGCAGGTAAGCAATCAATTAATTAAATCACCCAGCTCCAAACGTGATGGAGTCAGTTACAAAGTTAGCTTGAATTGCACATTTGTTGTTAGCGTTTGTCAAAAATCAATTGCTGTATTAAGATATACTTTATCAAGGTAATAAATAAATAATTCGAGATAAATATATTGGCGTAACTTGAAAGGCGATTTGAGCTGTAAGTACGGAGAAGAAAAACTAGAAATAAGTTTGAAGGATTTTAGTTGTTTTCACTAAATGTTATATGCAGTAAATGTAAGCGATTTTCCTTGAATGTTTTACTGTATATTCACGTTAGGACCACTTGCAATACAGGACACACTTTGATGTGGCTTATTTGCTTGAAATAGGCGCTCTCGTGTGCTGAATTCTTATACAAGTGGTGTTTGGAATTTCGTGCTTCAAGGAATCATCCCGGAAACTATTCAAAATTGGCTACTCAAAGTAACGCAAAACATAAAACTTCCAATCCACTTTACCTCCCCTCATAGTTGCAAGCAATTACCCTAAAGATTAAGCGAATAGCATAGGTCTATAGAGTATGCAATTTAAACTTTTAGGGAGCAACTATATATTGCAAGTGAATTGGAAAATAGCCCATTTACAAAGCGAAACGTTGGTTATTGTAATGATCTTTATCTCGAAAAATGCATTGTTTGATCACTGAAGATAGGATTTTCAGCCCATCGACCAATTTGCTGGTCTGAGCATATTTCGAGATCATAACGTTTAATGGATTAAACCTTCAGGCCACTACAGGAATTACTCGTATGTGACAGCACAAGGAGAGACGCTACAGAATTACTAAATAGATAAACCAGTGAAAAATTAAACAATTCAAGCTTATTTTATATGCAAATGTAGTCCGGACTCTCAGAACAAAACTCCTACAGTTTGGAATAATTCCTTCCAGTGTAAACTGTATAACTTGTGTACTTATTTTAAAATAAACACGCATTATTCTAAATTCCTGACTTAATTTTAATCTTTGAACACGTTAGTTGACAAATTTGTATTTTTTTTTATATCGTTATTTACTTTAACCTTTCCAAGCCAGCTGCTCTTTAGAAATTTTAACTTTATAATTACTACATCGTTTTATTCACCAACGCGGACTGATTCTTTGGTGGTGAAATGGCTGATTCTAACCCCAACATAATATTTGTCTTCAAAGAAAGTAGTGCAACATATCAAATGTCGTATTTCCTACAATATGTAGTAAAATTTTCAGGTGATTGACCTCAAGTGGTCTCCAGACCATATTTCACGAGTCTACCAAACATCGCTTTAGAATAACGTTTTATACAAAGTGAGATAATGGGCACACATTCCACTCAAAAAAGTGTGATTTTAAACCAAAGAAACGAAGTACCAATAGTATTTTTGAAAAACTAAAAATCAGAAAATATCTACTAAAAATGTAGATTGTTAACCCTTATTATTTAAGCCTACTTTTCGTCTACTTAGCCGATTTAAATTACACACGTATTATTCCATGCGTTGAATAATTGTTAAACGGAATTAGTTGTACTTATTAATAAACGTTACTGCCACTAACGTTTCCTTATACTGTGATAACGATTACACAATTTTAAGATATTAATTCACATTTCTTTAATATTTGGCGAATATTATCATTGAAAATTTTGTCCAAATTTCAGCAGGTTCTGTTCAATAATTTGATTTAACAAACCGCAATTACTGAGCAATGGATAAAGAAGTAATAGTTCACAAAATGGACACTATCGGAGTGGGAATAGTTCACACAATGGACACTATCGGAGTAGGAATAGTTCACACAATGGCCACTATCAGAGTAGGAATAGTTCACACAATGGACACTATCGGAGTTGGAATAGTTCACACAATGGACACTATCAGAGTGGGAATAGTTCACCCAATGGACACTATCGGAGTGGGAATAGTTCACACAATGGACACTATCGGAGTGGGAATAGTTCACACAATGGACACTATCAGAGTAGGAATAGTTCACACAATGGACACTATCGGAGTGGGAATAGTTCACACAATGGACACTATCGGAGTGGGAATAGTTCACACAATGGACACTATCGGAGTGGGAATAGTAACAGTTCACACAATTGAAAACATTAAGAATATGAGTAGTTTACAGGATCTGTGGAATTCTTGAGTTACTGGCTGGAACCTTGTTCTGATAACGTGTACATTTGCGGATCTGTGGAATTCTTGAGTCACTGGCTGGAACCTTGTTCTGATAACGTGTACATTTGCGGATCTGTGGAATTCTTGAGTCACTGGCTGGAACCTTGTTCTGATAACGTGTACATTTGAGGATCTGTGGAATTCTTGAGTCACTGACTGGAACCTTGTTCTGATGACGTGTACCTTTGAGGATCTGTGGAATTCTTGAGTCACTGACTGGAACCTTGTTCTGATAACGTGTACATTTGCACAAATCTAATCTCATTTTTAATCTGTTAGTTTCTTTTTCTTTCTTGTTGTTAAGCACAAGGCTACACAATGGGCTATCTGTACTATATCAACCACGGGTATCGAGACTCAGTTTTAATCGTTGTAAGCCCTAGTTACTGCTGATCTGCCAAGGGACATTTTAAGTTTGAAATAAAATAAAATAAAAATATTTTGAAGGGTGAAATACATAAAATGCTACCCATGATATCCCATTTTGATAAATTCTGTCTAAAATTTTTTTGCTGGTATTCCATGTCTGAAATTAAGGACAAAAAAGTCATAGTCATGATGAAATTAAGGACAAAAAAGTCATAGTCATGATGGGTGTCTTAATGTGGGGTAAAATTCATTCTAAAAGTTTTCAAATCGTAAGATAATGTATACCCAGCATTTCTTTTTTAACAACGAGAAAATAGTAAGATGTCACCGTGTCAAATATAGGAGGGAAGGGGGGGTTAAACCCCAAAAGTTTGTAAGAATAAGTGTGTGGAATACCCCCCCCCCAAATATATATATATATATATATATATATGCATACTCTGAGTACCATGAGAAAGATAGGTACGTTGAAGAATTCTGTCGAATGCCTTTGGAATGATATTTTAATCTCTTTTTAATGATGTTTACTTTTAAAAGTTTTAATCTTTGTCAACTAAAGCTGATTTCAAGGGTAAAATGTCTTTTGAGTTCAATTATATCAATAATTAATGATATGTGTGTGTGTGTGTGTGTTTACAAGTTATTTCTGGCCTTACTTTTCTTTTAGGCAGTGAAGTCATTATCTTAAATATATAGAACTGACGATATAAATAAAACCATCTCTGTAACATACGAATAAAAGAGGTAAATTGGAACTCTAATAACCTTTAGATTTCGAAGACAATTCCTTCCTAAAAAACACTCTTAACCCAAATCACAAGACAAGTTTTAAATGAGTGACCACAGGTCAAACTCCCAACCTGTACGATGTAAAATATGAGCACACAAGACTTTAATAAAGAGTATTTACTAGACAAGCTCCATTGGTTAATGACAACTGTTGATAGGTAAATATCGTAACTGGGTAAAAAGTATATTACGTAAAGTAACAACATAGTAAATAATATAATCTACTAACAATCTAGATGGCGCTAGCTCAGCCATGATTTTATATCTTTAGCAATATAATAAGTAATATAATCTACTGACAATCTAGATGGTGCTAGCTCAGCCATGATTTTATATCTTTAGCAATATAATAAATAATATAATCTACTGACAATCTAGATGGCGCTAGCTCAACCATGATTTTATATCTTTAACAACGTAATAAATAATATAATCTACTGACAATTTAGATGGCGCTAGCTCAACCATGCTTTTATATCTTTCTAAATAAGCGTAAGACTTCTGTTAGTGTTTAGCCTACTTTTGATAATAGTAATTTTTGTTTGACAAAAGATGATATTTATTCAACTACCAATAAATTTATTTTTTAACTCTAAAGTTAGAAATAATGACGGTAATAAAATAATATTTTAATTTCATGACTAAATTTTGTGCCTTGGAACCTCATCAGACTTCCAAACACATTTTTCTGTATTATTTGGGCACCGAACTGGCTTACCGATTCTTAACTTGTTTGGTTACAGAATCCTTAGTAACAAATGAGTCACACAAAAAATGTATATAATTCAGATTTATTGTAAATATACCTCAGATTCTTCGTATCTCGTGCTAACTTGCATATATTAATTTGGCGTTAAAACATTTAATTTTGATTGTTTTATTTGATATTATCAAAACTTAGAAATAAACAACGCTTTTGAGACCGACAGCAACACTAGTTTGAAATAGCACTGAAAGTACCAACTCAAGAACTAAGTAAAAAAAAACATAGTGAAAGGGGAATGTAAAGAGACGATTGAAAATACATTCTTGACTCGATGAAAGCAAATCCTATGACTGTGTTATCTGGCTTTGTTTATTGAATTTATCGAAGATCGAATTTTCTAGAACATTGATCTTTTCCACAATTCAAATTACAGAGTCCCTGATAACAAGAATTTCTTTGGGGTTCGGTGTTTCACTGTCTGTTTTTATTTCAAGATAACGATTCATTGTATGGAACCACGAACATTGTTTAAAATCCCCTCCCACTTCATAAAGTGTATACGTTTCACATCAAGATCTTTGTTTCCAAATCTCGTACATTGCTCAAATTTCTTCCCCCGTTCTAAGATGTCCTGGTTTCATTTAAAGTTTCATTGGATTTCTGTTTTTTTTTGTCCAATACAACGTGTTTCATCAAATGTAAACTTTTCCTATCGGTTTTTTTTTAATACTATAGTATCTATTTACTATGAACTCAAATAGTCCTAATCTCTATTAAATGAGATTTACTTTTAAAATGGTCGAAATTTATAACTTCTGCTGAATGTTTACGATCTCTGGTAGCAGCCGTTTGAACTTTAACGAGATCAGACGTCTTAAAATCTTTTATAACGTAAAGAATGATGTCTTCAATACATCTAGCAATAAAACCCATTTTGGTCAGTAAGATACTTACTTTTTTGTTTACCAATTTATACGAAACTATCATACTTTAATACTAACGTCTTAGACAGGGTTTATTAATATCCGTGTTTGTTACACTAAGTTTGTATGGTGAATGTCATATAAATGCTTTTCACCTCGCCAAACATTCAAGAAATAAACGTTGAGTCAGAAACGCTGTTAACACTAGATTCTCTAACTGACCAGCATGTGCAATATCATGTCGATAAGTTATTCTCTTGCCATGTGGTTAGCGTGCCGAGGGTCCATGACTCTCGTCTTTGTCACAAATTCGCGCTGAGAATTACTTCTGAGTGCAGTTAACTACTAGCTAGCTGCCTTCCCTCTAGTGAGTCAGATCAAAATTAGATACGGCTAGCAAATTAGAGATTGCGCGAATATTTAAAAGAAACGAACAAGGCGTATTCTGATGTTTAATAAACTGCACTGAATTTAAACGCAATTTACCCAAACTTAATTAAATATTATAAAATGTATTAGCTGCGTTAGACTGTTTGGGCTTATCACAATCTGATACGGTGAGCTAATGTCTGATATTACTTTTTTTGAGTAATTTATATCTCAACATGCCGTGTGTATTAATATCATATAATTATTTAAATACAGGACTTTAAATAATACAAAATAATTCTTGTCTTAAGCCTAACATTAGTTAAGCCTTTATAAAGTACGGTCTATATTTGATAAAAAGATAAATTTACATTGTAACTTGCGTTCGTGTTTTGCTTTAGTTAGGGCTAAACTTCACCGTATTTAATACTATCAGTAAAGAAACTTATAATGTTATTGTTCGACCTAACGTTAGACGTTTTAAAAACTTTGATAAGGACTGTCGTAATAGATTTATAAAACACATAACATTAAATATCTATTCAATGAATTTGCATATAAACATCTAATTTTAAACTTCCAATTAGCGACTCGTTTTTATTCCGTCCACTACTAATGTAATTTGCACATTACATTACATCAAGCTTTATTTTATTTTTACTTGTTGAAACATTTGATGCCGGCAGTAATTATTGCGACTAATTTCAATATTTATGGCAGTTTCCTTTACTTTCTTGTGACTCCTGTAATATTAATGATCCTTTTATCCACGGAGTCATGAATCCGAATATTCTTTAAAAAAAACAAAAAACCACTGAGGTTTCTGTGGTTAATAATCGAGCACGATTTTATTTACCCTAAATCTAGGGTAATATTTACCCTATTTTATTTACCCACATTCAGTGTAAGATTAATAAAGCGTACCTGAGGATTCGGATCATCCGTCATGTAAACTATTGACCGGAGGGAAGAGAGCCAGTCAACAGTACCCTACCACTCACGCTAAGAGGTTGACTGTCAGTCTTATAATATACTCGTAGCTTCAAGTGCGGGAAAGTTTAGCGATATCTCACAGATTCAAGCTTAGCATGACACGGGGATTAGGGCGCTCGACTAGCAATCTGTGTGTCACGAGTTCGAATACCCGTCAGAACACGATCTCCCTTTTAGCCGTGGGGACGGTATAATGTGACGGTCAATTACACTATTCATTGGTAAAAGAGTAGCCCGGGAATTATCGGTGGGTAGTGTTGACTAGCTGCCTTCTCTCTAGTCTATCACTGCCGAATTAGGGACGGTTAACGCAAATATCCCTCGTGTAGCTTTACACAAAATTCAAAACAAACTGGCCCGGTATGGCCAGGTGGTTAAGGAGCTCGACTCCCAATCTGCGGGTCGCGGGTTTGAATCCTTGTCCCACCAAACATACTCGCCCTTTCAGCCGTGGGGGCGTTATAATGTGTCGGTCAATCCTACTATTCGTTGGTAAAAGGGTAACCCAAGAGTTGGCGGTGGGTGGTGATGACTAGCTACCTTCACTCTAGTCTTACACTGCTAAATTAGGGACAGCTAGCGCAGATAGTCCTCGTGTAACTTTGCGCGAAATTCAAAAACAAACAAACAAAACAATTCAAAACAAACACGGATTCAAACTCATTTCGTCAGGTCCCAACTCGAGAGCTCTACCATAAGGTCAATCCGCACCCATCATCAATTAGTTAAAAGATGACCCAGAAACCTAAACCTATTCCATCTTTCCGATTTCCACCTTTTAGTAGAAAAAGGCAAAATATGGTTTCTAGCAAATGTGACTCAACACATTACCCAAGTGGCCGTCAAAAAAAAACTGTGGATCACATAAACCTGAAAAACTGGCATCAACATTTCGACACAATAAAACCAAACTTGGAAACGCTTTTAACATCTTTGTTTGTTTATGTTTTATCACTCGCAAAATAAATTTCAACTAATGTTTTCATGTTTTATTTT
>NW_013672604.1:14627-37560 GCF_000517525.1 Limulus polyphemus
ACACTGCTAAATTAGGGACGGCTAGCGCAGATAGCCCTCGTGTATCTTTGCGCAAAATCCAAAAACAACAAACAAACAAACTTGATGAACGCAACTCTTAAGCAGATTTGGAAAAAAACCAAAAAAACTCGGTTTAATCTTCGTAAATGCGGAGGATTCAATAGATAATAACAATGGTTTACTGGTAATTTATGTCTCAGAAAATTAAACATAACGTAAAGATGGAATTATGGGATTTTTTCTTTTTCAGTTAGATTTTTTAGTATCATTGTACTTATTGTTATCGATATTTTTTTTAGCAGTAAATGATCCATGGAATATTAATATTATAATAATATCAAATCCACGTGGATAAATAGGCAACATGTATATAAACATCCTGGCAAGAAACCAACGGTTCCAGGGTTTCAATTGGAAGGGAAAAAAAATCTCGTCTATCTAAAGAAATGGTACACAAATATCCAGTCTGTTTCTTAAGCATCATCGTACATTTACCCCAGAGTGGTATTTGTGTACTCCACCCGTTGCCTGTGTTTTTTCTTCTTCTGTATTCTGTCCTGACGAGAGGATGAACATTCAAGATGTACGTTATGTATTTAACGAACTTTGAAACACGTGAACGTTGATTCATAATATTAGAATTCCGAATACACATACCAGTTTCTTTAACAGAACTTTCAAAATTTTGCACATTTCAAAATTTTATCCCGTAGCAAAAAGGATTAAACTGGAAGAAACAAAAATGAATTTTTGTTCATAAGGCACTTTCTAATAGTTCAAAAGTCCCCCAAGTTTCCAAACTGTAGATAACAAAATATCCGTTTATTGGTCTTTGAAGCTCTAAAAAGTAATCAACAGATCATCCGCGAATAATACTAAAAGAAGAAATAAAACTTGAACCAGGACTGGCATTGATCAACAGAAACGTATACTGCTAATGTAACACAACAAAATAACTGAAAAGGAATCGTGTTAGTGTATAAAACAAGTAACGCTTTAACTAGGTGATAAACTTCAGTTGAAATCATTGTTACTAGCTATGACAATAACAAGACATTATTAACCATTGCTCAACACAACACCTACAAATATCACTAACAATGAGAATACACAGCGGATCATAACATAGTTAACGGTGAGGATATACATCGGATCAAAACATAGTTAACGGTGAGGATGCACAGCGGATCAAAACATAGTTAACGGTGAGGATATACAGCGGATCAAACATAGTTAACGGTGAGGATGCACAGCGGATCAAAACATAGTTAACGGTGAGGATGCACAGCGGATCAAAACATAGTTAACTGTGAGGATGCACAGCGGATCAAAACATAGTTAACGGTGAGGATGCACAGCGGATCAAACATAGTTAACTGTGAGGATGCACAGCGGATCAAAACATAGTTAACTGTGAGGATGCACAGCGGATCAAAACATAGTTAACTGTGAGGATATACAGCAGATCAAAACATAGTTAACGGTGAGGATATACAGCGGATCAAAACATAGTTAACTGTGAGGATGCACAGCGGATCAAAACATAGTTAACGGTGAGGATGCACATCGGATCAAAACATAGTTAACGGTGAGGATGCACATCGGATCAAAACATAGTTAACGGTGAGGATACACAGTCTACAGTGAATTAATTTACTCGGTACGAAATTTACAACGACTTTTATACATTTCAAAGTTTCCTTTCTACAATTTATTCTATACCAGCGAAAGTACCCGACTTCGCTCGGGTTATTAGGTTGATTTATTCGAGATGACCATGTCAGAGTGTTTATTCTGAACCCATTTTATCATAAAATTAGAATCTGTATACTTTTGTTGCTCATTTACGGGATGTGGCCGTTTTCATAAAGGTAACCTTCCTTCTGACTTGTCCTCCAATTTTATACTTAAATAATAAAACACAAACCTCTTTTAATTAACGGAGCGTCTGAATTAGAAAACAACAAATTTCGATTATGTGGTTTTTACATTTCATTTTATACATTCAGCACATAGCTTCTTAACAAATATATTAGGTTTTATTTTTATTGCTAAACAACATGACATAAAAGCTCAGTTGGAACTCAGTGTTACCAAAACACACTGGCTTTTTATATTAGAAATTGTTATATAAGGAACCACTACTTATATGTGGCTTTCGGTAACTTGCCTCATTAAAAAAGATGAGCGCACGCACACAGTGGATGAGTAATAATACCCAGTTTCAGACCCTCAGGGTCACTTAGTATTGGTGCAAATTTTCTGGTTTCTGGGTTCTTTCCTCTTACAGCTGTGGCGGTCACATTTCTTTTCTATGTGTTTTTTTTTTTTTACATAAAATGATGCGCACGCACGTAGATAAATAATAACACTCAGGTGCAAACCCTCAGGGTCCACTTAGTATATGTGCAAAATTTCAGGTTTCTACATTCTTTCTTCTTGTAGTTATGGCGGTCGCACACACACACACACAGACACGCCCGTTTATTATTATAAATAAAAAGTGTTGTTATATAGCAATCGTAAACCTAATTATTGACGTGATAAAATATTACTTAGTTTGTCATCACATCTAGCCTGGCATGGTATGGTAATTAAGACGTTCGACTCGCAATGTGCAAGGTCGCGGGTTTGAATTACGTCAACGAACTTGGTCGTCGTTTCTGATATTGGAGCATCATAGTATCACCTGTATCTAGGATTTTCCCCTTGAATTACTTGTTTGTATTCGCAAGTTTTAATGATTGACGAACACGTTGATATCCAGGCTCTGTAAACTTCCGTAAAAATATTGAATCTGATTACGAGTTATACTTCATGTGCTTTTACTGGATATTACTTGCATATAAAGATTATACATCAACACTATTAATTCCATTTACAATCTTAAACGGTAACCCGATGATATTAAGCCTGGTGTAAAGGTTAGATGTGATAATTTTCAGTTGATTTTCACTAGCTATTCGAGAACTATCTGTGCCAGACGTTCCTAATATTGAAGTTACAGACTAGAGGGGAGACAGGTAGTCAACACCATCCACCAACAACCCTTGAGCTACTAGTTCATAATTACCGAGTATGGTACACTTCACAAATGCTTTAACTTCAAAATCCTACGATTCCGTTTCATATCCGTTCAGAGTGTTATATAGAAATAGCTGTTTTCAGAGTACGGTCGCAACCTGGCCTTCGATGACGGTAGGAGACTGAATAAAAAAGACGTTTGCGAAAGTTTTATATTGTTTTTATACGGTGTTAAAAATATATTGTAATACCGTATCTTGAAAATACACGTTTCGTCGATGTGGTGGACGACTGAAAAATTAACCAAAGATATTCATAACTAACCATTACTTTGTGCTATAAAGAGAATTATTAGATATGGCAGTTTATGCTTTTAAATTAAAACACTACAGAATATTTAACTGTCCAAACCACTAGATGGCTCAACTTCGAGTTTTGGAAGTTAGTTAGTTAGTTTTGAATTTCGCGCAAAGCTACACGAGAGCTATCTGCGCTAGCCGTCCCTAATTTAGCAGTGTAAGACTAGAGGGAAGGCAGCTAGTCATCACCACCCACCGCCAACTCTTGGAGGTTTAGAAGTATGTTAGCGTAAAGTGCACTATTTGTCCACGGTAGGGAATCGGACCCCGTATTTTAGCGTTGTAAGTCCAAAGAATTAGAAGTTCTGTTGGAGTATGTTTTTATAGTTATTTAGTAAATAAAACAACCACGTTTACCTGATTTTTCATACCTGACCAATAAATTTATTTTCGTTTCGAGAAAATTACGAAAAAAACTGTTTATTCCATGGCGTCTTAAATTGTTTAATACCCTCTCTTCTTGTGTCGACTCGCAATTTGAGGGTCGCGGGTTCGAATCCCCGTCACACTAAACATGTTCGCCCTTTCAGCCGTGGAGGCGTTATAATGTGACGGTCAATCCCACTATTCGTTGGTAAAAGAGTAGCCCAAGAGTTGGCGGTGGGTGGTGATGACTAGCTGCCTTCCCTCTAGTCTTACACTGCTAAATTAGGGACGGCTAGCGCAGATAGCCCTCTTGCAGCTTTGCGCAAAATCCAAAAACAAACAACCTCTTCTTGTGAGAAAGGATGAAAAAAACTGGAAACTTTTAACGATAGACATAAATATGCGAATTATTTTTAAAACGAGATTATGCTATAGTCTATTATTATTTATCTCACTAGTGAAAATAAAGTAACTTTAGGCCTGAAGAGAGAATTACTGAACACTCTGATGCACCAAAGCTATAGAACACAAGTCTGGTATTCATCAACTGGTTTATTACGTTTTATGGAAAGCACTCGTTCTGAGCCTGGTCTGGTTATTAAGAAGATTATGTGAAGCATTACGAGCTTGTTTATTTTAATATAGAACGATTTGATTGGTTCCAAAGTAAAATGATTGAAAACAAACCAGTAGCATTTATATTTAATATTACTGTGTGTGTGTAATGTGTGTGTGTTATAAAGAAAACTTTGATGCGATTTACTTACATTATGCTATTATCTATGGACAAACTTGTATTTCAAACATCACTAGTTGAGTAGCATAGACAAACTTGTATTTCAAACATCACTAGTTGAGTAGCATAGACAAACTTGTATTTCAAACATCACTAGTTGAGTAGCAAAGACAAATTTGTATTTCAAACATCACTAGTTGAGTAGCATAGACAAACTTGTATTTCAAACATCACTAGTTGAGTAGCAAAGACAAATTTGTATTTCAAACATCACTAGTTGAGTAACAGACAAACTTGTATTTCAAACATCACTAGTTGAGTAACAGACAAACTTGTGTTTCAAACATCACTAGTTGAGTAGCATAAACAAACTTGTGTTTCAAACATCACTTGTTGAGTAGCATAAACAAATTTGTATTTCAAACATCACTAGTTGAGTAGCATAGACCAACTTGTATTTCAAACATCACTAGTTGAGTAGCATAGACAAATTTGTATTTCAAACATCACTAGTTGAGTAACGTAGACAAACTTGTATTTCAAACATCACTAGTTGAGTAACGTAGACAAACTTGTATTTCAAACATCACTAGTTGAGTAACATAGACAAACTTGTATTTCAAACATCACTAGTTGAGTAACGTAGACAAACTTGTATTTCAAACATCACTAGTTGACGGAATGTCAAGTGCAACATTGTTTGATCAATTTGACTAAATCGATAGCTTGATCAACAGTGGGTTGTCGATTATCTTACAAAAAAACAACGAAGGTTTAAAATGTTATTTATCATTGTTTCAACAACCTACTCACTAGAGACTTCAGAAAGAAGTGGATTATTAAATGGGGACAAAATACATTAAAACTTTGTTTGTTCGCGCTCAAACCTATTGAAGGGCTATGTGCTCTAGCCGTCCCCGATTTTTAATTGATAGACTAAGGTTTGTTTGTATGTAATTAGGCACAAAGCTACGCAATGATCAATCTGTGCTCTGCCCACCCGGATTCTAGCGTTGTAAGTTCGCAGACATACCGCTGTGCCACTGGGGGGGCTAGACTTAAGTAAAGACAACTAATTATTAAAAGCACCACCGCCAACTCTTGTGGTACCCTATAAGGTCTAATATTCATATATAAACATCTTGTACCAGAATTGAAAACATTCCTTGTTTTGTGAAGAAAAATGCTAAAAACATTAATTACAAATATATATTTGGATTAATATAACTCAGAGTAAATAAATCAGAAAATAAATGACGAATTAAAACTGGATAATATTTCATTAAACTCTAAATTAGGTCGTGAGATCATCGTATGTTAGATATGTTTATTAAATATGAATCAAGAATATTTACACAGTTAATTATTTTCTGTAGCTTAAGTAATGATTTTGGATTTGTTATAGTCCTCTGATTTAAACTTGCTTAATATTTCGGATTTGTTATAGTCCTAACAGAGGATTTAAACTTGCTTGATATTTTGGATTTGCTATAGGCCTAACAGAGGATTTAAACTTGCTTAATATTTTGGATTTGTTATAGGCCTAACAGAGGATTCAAACTTGCTTAATATTTTGGATTTGTTATAGTCCTCACAGAGGATTTAAACTTGCTTAATATTACAGAAGGATATAAAAATTCTACAAAATAAATTTTTAGGTATAATAGTATTTGTCAGTAACTAAAGTATATAAAAAAATTAATTACATAATTTGATACAGTTGAATTTCATTGTACATATAAAATCAACAAGTTGAATATTGTATCAATTAATAAATCAAATAAATACAAATTTATATCAGAAAACAAAACAAAGTGTTTAATTGGAAATCAAAGGGAATATGTTTATACAAATTCTAAAGATAATATTGTGGAAAGAATACATAAACATGATCACTTTTTTTTAAGGTTTTACTTTAAGAGATAGTCCAATATATGTTTTGATTATAGTTTTATTAGAGCAGATAAATTGAACTCAATATAAACAGCAGTGAAGCAACTACAGCTGTTGATCATCATAATATAACACGAACATACCACATAATAAAAAAATTATGATATGTTAAAGTATAGTGAAAATAATATAACTGTAATAAGAAAATTTATACCTTAGTAAAACAAAGTGATATTGGTTGTATTTAAATATAAAGTTAAATATACAAGGTGCATATATAAAATGTGTAAAAAAATAGATAATAAATGAATTATTAAAATCTATTTAACATAGACATTTATGTGAAAATAAGCAAAATAAAACACTAAATTATATTGAATTATTTAAATTGTAAAACTATAGGAATTATATAAGTAGGTTTATAAAACAAACAGAAACAAATTACTTTTAGCAAAATTTACTTGACATTATACCTAAAATATAAATGCCCCCCCCCAACCAGTGGCACAGCGGATTTACAACGCTAGAACCAGAGTTTCGATACCCGTAGTGGACAGAGCACAGATAGCCCATTGTGTAGCTTTGTGCTTAACTTCAAACAAACAAACTAAAATATAAAAAAAAACAATTGAATAAAATTTGTGATTACTGGAAAGAAAATAAAGTATTACAGAACATAAGAGTAGTATTAATTTAAAAAGCAAACAACCCCTATTATTTTAAAATTATTTTAATGTGTAACAATAATAATAATAACTTATAATCAGAGTAAGATAGCGCAAAGGAAGTCATAAGTGAAATTTCTTGTAGCTACAGTTCATACATCAGTTAGATAAAACACAATAAAAATTATATACGTATACGCCAACTAATGAACATGAAATTATAAAAAATAATAAGTTTTCTGAGAAATAGAAAAGCTACAGAAGAAAGATAAAATCACAGCTCAAAATTTCAAAACATTTTAACTAAAAAATTAACACAAGATATTTAGTTGATATCTCATTGGGAAAAGGAATATTTCCAGACATTTAAAACAATGTTGTCATTTTAACAAAATTTAAATGAGGTGTTGAAAGTAATTTAAATAATTACAGACCAATTACTTTACTTTCATTTATATCAAAAATTCTGGAAAAATTAATTAATCTTTTATTTTTTTTTAATTACAGTAGATATTTCTCAAATTCTTAAATCGGATTTAGGAAAAAAGATGCACTACGTATGGAGTTTAATAACTTGCATCATTTGATTGATGACGATATAACTTCACATGTATTCCTTTTTTTAGCATATCAAAAGGTTTTGATACAATTTCACGAGAACTGCTATTAAACAAATATAAATATAAGAATTATTCTTTTAAATGTCTTTAAATTAAGTATACTGAATAGGAAACAAGTAATTTAATTAATACAATTATAAGTTATGGGGCGTTATTATGTGAAGGTCAATCCCACGATTCGTTGATAAAAAAGTAGCCCAAGAGTTGGCGGTGGGTGGTGATGACTAGCTGCCTTCCCTCTATTCTTACTCTGCTAAATTAGGGACGGCTAGCGCAGATAGTCCTCGTGTAGCACTGTATTGGAGAATATATATATATATATGTATTAATGACGTTTTCTAAACATATGAATTAGGGCACTGAATACGAACCTTTTGGTATAATTACTTTTTTTGTGAAAGGAATTACAAAGAGCAACAATTAACCGAAGCGAATTAATTACATGAAATGGAAAACAAATGACGTTGTCCGATGGTTATATCAAACACGCAACAATGGTTTATCTACATAGTGGAAAATGTCAGTCGTATCTAACGGTTACAAGTAGTGAATCTGGTATTGAGGGGAAAGTCAGTAGCATTGTTACTCAAAATGGCTCTGTTGCTATTTCAACACCTAAAAGTAAGTCGTCGTTTTGCTGGTACGCTCCAGCTTTGTAACACAGCTACACAAGTTTCGGGTTGACTCTGCTGTTATTTCAACACCTAAAACGGTGGAATATTTGCCCAGCATACATAAGTAAATTTGGGACTTCTATCTTGAAGTTATTGGTGACCGAATGTCATAAATGCCTAATTAAATGTAATTATTGAATTAAACAGCTTTGTTATATGTTTTATTATCTTTTCCAATCTCTTTCTTCGGTAGAAAAGATACACTTAATGCAAAGCAGTCATTAAAGAACTGTTTTAACTAAAGGATACATTTTTTGGCTAGTAGTCAACATTTTTAATCGAATTAGTAAACTCTTTTTTAGCTTTAGCCCGGCATGGCCAGATGGTTAGGGCGCTTAACTCGCAATCTGAGGGTCGCGGGTTAGAATCCCCGTCCCACCAAACATGCTCGCCGTGAGGACGTTATAATGTGACGGCCAATCCCACTATTCGTTGGTAAAAGAGTAGCCTAAGTGTTGGCGGTGGGTGGCGATGACTAGCTGCCTTCCTTCTAGTCTTTCATTGCTAAATTAGGGACGACTAGCGCAGATAATAGCCCTCGTGCAGCTTTGCGCGAAATTCAAAAGAAACCAAACCAAACTTATTATCTTACTAAGCTATCGTTATGTTTTCAGGAATTCAGAGTAAAAAATACATAAATCTAAATTCGTCCTCTTTGGCTCAGCGGTATATCATATTGCTTATAACTCTGATTATCGGCTTTCGATAATAATGAAAGAAAGATAATTTCATCGTAGAATCTAGAATGTTCGTTATTTTTCTGACTTTCAAAGTAAAGGGCCTTTTCTTTAATTATTAGTTTCGTATGTTTTCATTTTTGTTTATCAACAGCTCGAGACGATAAAAGAATAGTTTGTACTCGATTTGATTTTAAAATTTTCGCGCAAAATCGTCCGCAGTTATATGTTCTTAGTTCTTAACTTATAGACTAGAGAGGAGATAGCTAGTCATTAGCACCTGCAGCCCACTTTTGGGCTACTCTTGTCTGACCAAGTAGTGGGATCGGACAGTCACTCTTATAGCGTACCCACAAACCCAAACCACGGAGCTGCAACGAGACGCAAACCATGAATCTACGGCTTTACAGTCCGGCCACGCTAACCTGTAGGCGATGTTCGGCTCAAGAGGTTATCTAGACTGCTTCTAAAATGACTACTAACTAACTATATTAAACAATTTAATGGTTTTCGTTGAAATCATGAAATGAAGCATTGTGTTTTTTGAACGAAATATGCGCTCATATCGTCGTGAGGAAACGAACACCAGATTTTAGTGTTACAAGCCCATAAACCTACTACATCATCCACCGGAGAAAATATGTAATTAATGAAAGGCTTTAAAAACAAAGTTCACAGAAATTCAAATTGTTCCACAGCGTTCAAAGCAATTTTCCAAGTAAGTATATATATATATATATTTATGTATGTATATATATATATATATGTATGTGTGTGTTAGTTGTGTGTATGCATATAAAACATCTAACTTTATGGCAATAACAGAACTGTGAAAACTGTTGTTTATAAGGTGAGAGCAAAATATAAAGCACTTGTTCGTCTGGAAATATCATAAAGATTGTTCAAATATTTTCTTTTAATCAAGAGATTAACTTTTAGAGCCCTTTTTTATTCCTTCTATACGTTTGTTGACTGTTAATGGGTAGTATCTCTTTATTTCTGTGTTCAGCGTATAGTAAGTAATTAAATGTAGCCTTCCGCAAGATTGAAACAATTATAACTTCTTTCCCGGCCAAGCTCAAGTTTCGCTTTTCTTTGTTTTTTTTGTTTCTTTTACAGGTTTTAATTTCCACAAGAATTAATGAGAAAATATCGTTAGTTGCCACTAAAAATTGTAGTATAAAAATAAAGCGAATTTCGTGTCGTGATCAGGTTTAAAATTTAATTTTTTTAGGCAGTTAAAACTGAAAAGTTGCCGGAGGATGACTCTCATCTTTGGGTAAAAAAGTTTTAATAGCTTAAAAAACAGCATTTCCGCTTTAAACATGATCATGATAATAAATCTAATCACCTAGTGGTATAAACTTTAAATTAGTTCATGTATATTTTATAGTTTTTTATGTTGTAAGGTTTTGAAGCATATGATAACATATTAAATTTGAATTTGTGAGGATAAACCACTCCAGACTTAAATCTTCATTCTCATCGTGCCCTACCAATGATACGCTATGCTCTAGTATTATTTATCTGTCATAACATCGTTATGATTTTAAAACGTTGACATTTAACTGCTGAATTATGTCAATATAAACTGTTGCTTTTTTTTACTATACCAAACAGTGTAACGTATTGTGTTAAAATGTCTTCACCATATTGTTTCTTGATTAAGATGAGTGTATTTCAATCATTTGAAACCTTGTTTTAAATATATAAGGAGTATAACATAAGATTAGTTGTATATTTTATGCTAAAGATTGTGTTTTATTGTTTATAACAATGACTCTTAAAGTTTGAACTTTAACAGCAGGAGTTGTCCAACTATCTTTTTATGTGAGGAGTAAGTGATGGACTCTGTATTTAGCTGTTTCAAAAAACGTTGAAGATGATTTACACACGATGAGGAATTTATGCCGTTATGGCAAGTCCTGATGAGAGATTTATCTAATTGTACTAAGTCTTGGAGAGGGATTTATTACATTATAGTAAATCCTGATGAGGAATTTATCCAGTTGGATTAAGTCCCCATTAAGAGATTATTCAGTGACAGCGTGTCCCGATTATTTATCCTGTTGTATGAAGTCCTAATGAGGAATCTACTCAGTTGCACTAAATTCTGATGAGGAGTTATCCAGTGCACTAAATTCTGATAAAGAGTTTTCCAGTGCACTAAATTCCGATAAGGAGTTGTCCGGTGCACTAAATTCTGATAAAGAATTGTACAGTGCACTAAATTCTGATAAAGAGTTGTCCAGTGCACTAAATTCTGAAAAGGAGTTGTCCAGTGCACTAAATTCTGAAAAGGAGTTGTCCAGTGCACTAAATTATGATACAGAATTATCCAGTGCACTAAATTATGATACAGAATTATCCAGTGCACTAAATTATGATACAGAATTATCCAGTGCACTAAATTATGATACAGAATTATCCAGTGCACTAAATTATGATAAAGAGTTGTCCAGTGCACTAAATTATGATAAGGAGTTGTCCAGTGCACTAAATTATGATAAGGAGTTGTCCGGTGCACTAAATTATGATAAGGAGTTGTCCAGTGCACTAGATTCTGATAAGGAGTTGTCCAGTGCATTAATTCTGATAATGAGTTGTCCAGTGCACTAAATTATGATAAAGAATTGTACAGTGCACTAAATTCTGATAAGGAGTTATCCAGTGCACTAAATTTTGATAAAGAGTTGTCCAGTGCACTAAATTCTGATAAGGAGTTGTCCAGTGCACTAAATTCTGATAAGGAGTTATCCAGTGCACTAAATTCTGATAGGGAGTTGTCCGGTGCACTAAATTCTGATAGGGAGTTGTCCGGTGCACTAAATTCTGATAGGGAGTTGTCCGGTGCACTAAATTCTGATAGGGAGTTGTCCGGTGCACTAAATTCTGGTAGGGAGTTGTCCGGTGCATTAAATTCTGATAGGGAGTTGTCCGGTGCACTAAATTCTGATAGAGAGTTGTCCAGTGCACTAAATGACGACTTTCCGAACACAATGTAAAATGTGGACACATAAATCGATTTTATATTTGTATTTTTTTCAATATCTAGAATTGATATTTATGATTCCAAAGAGGTCGCGACTGAAGACTTTGTTTTTAGATATACCTCTATGAAAGTCATCATTTTCTTTACAAAAGAAACTTTGCTAATTGCATCACCTAATAACCTTTTCAACTACTCGTTGTATTCACCGTTGAATGAATACAATTCTCCAAGTGGATTCGGAAGGTCCCTGGTTTGGGTCTCATTGTTGACTAAAAAAAAAAAAAAAAAAAACGCGCTCCGCACGAAGAAAGTGAAGATGATCAAATCCCACAATTCATTTGGAGCAGCCCAAGGGTTAGCTGTAAATGACCATTGACCAGTAAGTAGCCATTGAGTCTACCAGTTCAAAATTAGAGACGGATGACCAAGATTGCTCTGTGTAGGTTTGTGTGAAACTTCATAATCAAACATACTTAGGAAATATTTTCTGGAGCTTACCACTGTTATGTTCGTTACGTAGCCTGTCTTAAGTTGGATATCAAGTATAGTTTACTGATAAGAACGGAAGCGCCATCTATCTTCTACATTTTCTGCCTTTTTTTTTTCTCCACATTTCTTTAAAGAGCTTAATCAAATATTGTCGATCAAAAATTATCGATCGATAATTTTATTGGTTATACGCCTTCATTACAACGTATGAGCCCCACACCAAAGCACAGTAATTAATTCCTCGAATTATTGTTGGGGTCCCTATATATTTTACGCACAAAATGAGTGGTTTGACCTAATTTAGTTTGGTCATTTTATTACACGGCATTTTGAAAACACCGAATTATTCAATATGATTAAATATGTGCACCTGTACTGTAGTGAACGGTATCAAACTGTCTGTAAGTTGGGTGTGTGTGGTGGGGGGGGGGGTGAATTACGTATCACTATAAAGTTTTGTAAAGAAATCGACAATCAAATCACCAGTCCTTTGAAACTGGGCCTAATAGTTAGGCCTTTCTTTAAGCTTCTCCTGTACCTTTGGAAATAAAAGTAGAAAAAAACTTTGTGTTAGTTTATTTATGATAAATGTAAAACTAAAACTTTACATCTGTTATCTGTTTACTCGGTTGTATATTTGGTTCATAGGTTTTGCTACGAAGAACCTTTATTTTGGTTATTGAAAACGGGACCAAGCGCGGCCCAATGATGAACGTGCTGGACTGTGGAACCGACGTTCCGTGGTTTGCGCCCTGTTACCGCCCCCCCAAAAAAAAGAGTAACAATCCGCACTTTGGGGCCCTGAGTGCTTTATAAGAGTGATCATTAGATCCCACTTTTCGATTGGAGGTAACCCAAGAAGTAGCAATGAGGAATTTTTAACTAGCAACTTCAAAATTAGTGACGGTTAGTGCAATAGCTTTGCGCGAAATTCAACAAACAAACAAAAAAAACATTATTTAAAAGGGCCGGATTTGATCTATTGGTTAGTGTTCCACAACATGGGACTGAAATATCCGAAACAATAACTAAGTCTTTGAGAACATGGATCTACAGGAGGTATGTACATATTGTAACAATCTAAGTTAATAAACAACTGTGATACACCAATGGTTAGTTTAGTATCTACAAATAGCAACCTGTGTTTATGTTGAGCAATGAGAATCTAGAATGCAAATGCAATGAAATAAAACCTCTTGCAATAGATACAAATTACTCTTTATCAACCAGCACATTCGTCCAGTACCACTTGATGATAGTGGGCCGCAAATGACTAAGAGATTGACGTGCCTAAACTGTGAATCTTTTGTGTTTATGGTACGCCATAAAATTCGGGGTGCGCCATAAGAGTGATAGTCAAATCCGATTTTTCAATCAGGTAAAAGTAGCCCAAAACTTGGAAATTGGTGCTGTTGGCTAGCTAGCTACCTCGGCTCCACGGTTTATAAATTCAATATTCAGGACGGTAATGGGCACAGACCCCTTGCATAACTTTCTGCCGTATTTCTACTAGCGATACTGTCTGTGAAACAATTAATATTTTATTTTTTTTACTATATGTCGTTGAATTGACCCCACAACTTTAGCAGAAGGTGTGGAAAGATGAGGTATGAGAAGTGGAAGGTTAACCAAGTATTTTAAAGTTTGATACCATGTATTGGCCTATAAGGTACAAGAGCGTTTACATACGTCATATACGAATTTTGTGTTGCACTCAGTGGTGTAAAGATAAGCTTAAAGGCTCAGTAGAAGAGTTAATGGAAAACAAAAGTTTGTTTGTTTGAAGTTAAGCAACACAATGGGTTGTCTGTGCGCTGTCCACCACGAGTATCGACATCCGGATTCTAGCGTTGTAAGTAAGTTTACAGGCTTACAACGCTAATATCCGGGGATCCATTCAGAGCTAGTTCAGTGTATCTTTGAGTTAAAACAAACAAACTTTTTTCTTTTTTCTATACGTGAGTTGACGGATGAGTGGGTGTGATGTTTGGAAATCTATGATAAAATGAGAACATTTAAAAGTTAAAAAAACAACACACAAATACCAAATTTATAATGTCAAATCGAGATGAAAATCGGCGAACTTTCCCATTTATCTACATCTTATTTGTTTGCATAGAATATTCAAGAAAATAGAAAATTCACTTTTCTTCTTGTTATCGTTATAAACCATCAAGGATATTGCAATCAAAGTTGTCTAGATGACTCTGAGAATCAATGGCTCGTTTTGTTTAAGATTTCATCTTTAGGCAAATCAGTTGTAAGACGACATATAAATATGTTAAAGTAGGTTCCCGAGGAGAAGCGATATTATGTACGAAGTGCATGTTTCTTCGTTTGCTATATCGCTGCCATGATGAGCTCACCCGTGCTTTCTGACGTTATGTAATTTGTCGTTACGCTCAATTCTTCAGCAATCTTGTTTTCCGACATTATCGTACAAGAGAATTATTCGTCAAAAAAAAAAAAACGATAACAGATTTCTTTTGAAAACTGGAATTGGAATTTACTTAGCTGAGAAATATTTGTGGCAGAAACGTAGTTTATAATCTATGGAAAAAAAAACATGGACTTTGATGTAGTAATGTTTCATGGACTTTGATGTAGTATCGTTTCGTGGACTTTGATGTAGTATCGTTTCATGGACTTTGATGTAGTATAGTTTTATGGACTTTGATGTAGTATCGTTTCATGGACTTTGATGTAGTATCGTTTCATGGACTTTGATGTAGTATCGTTTCGTGGACTTTGATGTAGTATCGTTTCGTGGACTTTGATGTAGTATCGTTCTATGGACTTTGATGTAGTATCTGGACTTTGTGCTTATTGTAAGAATACTACATCAGAGTTCGTTTTTTCTCTGTTCTCACATACAGTTGTCAGTATAAAATAATACATTTCTTACATTTTCTATTACACACGTTTGTTTCCCAAGATTGATCATGTAACTTCGCGACACTTTTAGACAGCTTTATATGTCAGATGACCAAACTGTTAACCAAATAATAATCTTAATCCTTTTAATTATGCCCTCCTGTTCACCGGCTCGGAACTAGTAACCGGCCAGAAGAGTGAGTAAATATCACACCCTCTTTTTCACGGCTCGGATCTAGTAACCGGTCAGAAGAGTGAGTAAATATCACACCCTCTTTTTCACCGGCTCGGATCTAGTAACCTGCCAGAAGAGTGAGTAAATATCACACCCTCTTTTTCACGGCTCGGATCTAGTAACCGGTCAGAAGAGTGAGTAAATATCACACCCTCTTTTTCACCGGCTCGGATCTAGTAACCTGCCAGAAGAGTGAGTGAATATCACACCCTCTTTTTTCACCGGCTCGGATCTAGTAACCTGCCAGAAGAGTGAGTAATATCACACCCTCTTTTTTCGCCGGCTCGGAACTAGTAACCGGTCAGAAGAGTGAGTAATATCACACCGATCCTTTGCCTGTTCAGTACCAGTCAGTTTTATTTTGATACTAGCAAAAACTCGCAAAACATGTACCGTCAAATTAGTATCTTAACTGTACCGGTTTTCTAGAATAGTACAGAAGAATTTTAATCATAGATGCCGACAGCTATAAGTACCCTGTATCAGTTAAGCCTTTATTAAGTACGACCTATATTCGAGTGACAGATGAGTTAACACTGTAACCTGTGCACGTTTTTTTTTGTTTTATTTTAGTTAGGGCTAAACTTTACCGTACTTAATACTATCAATAAATAAACTTATGATATAATTCTACGATCTAATGTTAGAACTTATTAAAAAACTTATCAGAGTTTTTAATAAGTTGTTGAATGAAATGTGTATCGTATACACCTGCTGAAAATAAGTGTGCGCGCCGCTTGCACGTTTAGATAGGAAGGTGCGCGCGCGCATTTTCAGGACAGACAGAAACTGGGTATTATTATTATAATAATAGATAATATCGCACCTGTTACCAACTGCGGGGTCGTACTTGGCCAAGTATTGGTATTATTCACAGCCCTCCACCCCTAGTGGCACAGCGGAATGTGTGCGGACTTACAACGCTGGAAACCGGGTTTCGATACCCGTGGTGGACAGAGCATAGATAGCCCTTTGTGTAGCTTTGTGCTTAACTTCAAACAAAACAAAAAGACAAATTATGCACAGTGTCGTTTACACTTAATACAGGATTGCCAAAAATTTTTAAACGTATTGAAGGATTAATATATTTCTAGAAGCAAGTACAAACATTAGTACCTATTAGCCCCCTAGTGGCACAGCGGTATGTGTGCGGACTTACAACGCTGGAAACCGGGTTTCGATACCCATGGTGGACAGAGCACAGATAGCCCATTGTGTAGCTTTGTGCATAACTACAAAAAAGCAAGAAATATCTATTAAGTTGGGTCAGAGGTAAATTTAAGGGCTTACAACATTAAAATCCGAACAACCCGATACATAAAGCTCAACAGAAATACGGTTATTGATTATAGGTGTCAGTTAGTAAAATGTTTTATTACAAATTAAAATTATTCAAGACGTTTATCTTGTTTTTACCAAAATAATGACCTAGTGGTTAACGAGTCGGGATGCGGATCAGAAGCTTAAGCGTTCGCATCTTGTTGTCGCAAATATTTTGTTTATTTCTTGTTAAGCACAAAGCTACACAATGGGCTATCTGTACTCTGCTCACCTCTACTTCAAAACCCGATTTTTAGCGTTATAAGCCCTCATAGTTACCGCTGAGCTACCGGGGAGCTTTGCTATAAATTCACGCTCTGCACACTTTGGGACTGTGTGTGTGTGTGTGTGTGTGTGTGTGTGTGTATGTTATAAGAGTACCGGTCAAATCCCAATATTTCATCAGCGTAGATCAGGAGTTGGCGGTAATTCTGTTGACGTCGGGATTCGAATCACGGACCCTCAGATTCTCGCAAACCATTGTGAAACGCCTGGGCCAAGTAGACATGAATTGGGGAAGTTGGGAGTCTGTAAGTAAGTGCAAAGAATTGTCACATTTGGGGCAAATTACACAGTAGGTGAATGTAAAAATGTATCGACAAAAATTTAACAAGATTCCAATAGACTATAAAGTAATACCTAGGTAAGGTTACGCTTTGTTGATGTCAGTGAAACCTTTCAAATAATGCTCTATTTGTAGCTCAACACAAATAGAACAAGATCAATCGGGCAGATTTCGTACCCGCGCCCCACCACTCCTTTTCGAGATTGCAAGTGTTTGTGTTGGATAATGTCACATTTCACTCTCGAAAACTCAGAATATCCAGAATGATCAACGATCCGAATTATTTTTTGTAGTGTGATGAGGAGTCTGAACCTTAATATGCCCATAAAAGTTGGTACAGATCCAATCACATTTTACAGAGTAATTAACTTGAAAAGTTTTTTTTGGTGTATAAAACTTGAAGATAGCTTTTATATGCGGATACATCTGTCAGCTGAGTTCTTGCACAGATCTTAAAATATAACGTTGATAAAAAGTCGAGTTGTTCAAAACTTGAAAATAGCTTGGACCAATTGTTGGTAGAGATGTATTTGTGTTTTCAAATAAATTATGCAAATTAAATGAATTTTTATGTTATTGGGATTAAACTAATAATTCAGCATTAACCCGTCGCATACATTAATTGTTAGTGTAACACTTTAGCCTTGCGGCGGTGTACAAAAATGTAGTACCAGATTTGTGGTTAATGGATACCAACCACTCTTCAGACTCTCTGTAGTAACCGGTTTTCGATACCTGTGGTGGGTAGGGCACAGATAGCCCATTGTGTAGCCTTATGACACGTAGGCCGAAACCTGGTACCGGTTTTGCGTTTTATTGTTACCACACTTCAGCCTTGTGACACATATGCTGAAACGTGGTACCGTTTTTATGTTTTATTGCTACCACACTTCAGCCTTATGACACACGTGCTGAACCATGGTACCGGTTTTATGTTTTATTGTTACCACACTTCAGCCTTGTGACACACGTGCTGAACCATGGTACCGGTTTTATGTTTTATTGTAACCATACTTCAGCCTTGTGACACATATGCTGAAACCTGGTACTGGTTTTATGTTTTATTGTTACCACACTTCAGCCTTGTGACACATATGATGAAACCTGGTACCGTTTTTGTGTTTTATTGTTACCACACTTCAGCCTTATGACACACGTGCTGAACCATGGTACCGGTTTTATGTTTTATTATTACCACACTTCAGCCTCGTGACACATATGTCGAATCTTTATTGAGTCATTGAAGCCACTCTTCAACCTTTTGACACACGTTAAAACCTGTTGCCGGTTTCATAGCTCATTTATTCCACTTTTCAGCCCTGTTATCCATGTACAAACACATGGTATCGGTTACTCGGTCTAATTATACCTATCTTCAGGTTTGTGACAAACGTGTAAGAAGTTAAAGGAGTGTAGTGTTGCAATTTTCATCTTATGTTTTGTTTTTATAGCTTTACTAACACACGAAATGAATATATTTTATGATCACTAGTATCAGTTAAATTACTCATTGTATAAAGTTTAATTTTAAACCTTTAGCAAAATTCGGTGTATTCCAAGCGTGTCCTAACGGTCGGTGTTGAAGTTCGATCCCGCGATATGCCAATGAACACGCTCTGCACTTTAGCTATCGACGCGTTACTGAAGTAACAACTGATTCCATTATTTAGTTAAGAATAGCGCTTTTCCAACCAATTTGGTCAACATTTCTAAATTAAGGATGGTTATGCCTGAAATGTAGGGTTTCTAACATGATCGTTTAGTTAAATATCGCTCGTGGGTGACAATATCTAATAATAGAATACCATTAACTCCGCCTTTAAAACATTCATTCAACTCTCATAAAAACAAAAAATGTACCCCCCCCCCCAGTGGCACAGCGGTATGTCTGCGGACTTACAACGCTAGAATCCGGTTTTCGAGACCCGTGGTGGACAGAGCACAGATAGCCCATTGTGTAGCTTTGTGCTTAATTACAAACAAACTTTTTTTCGAAAGCTTTTTATTTTCCAACTTCTTTTTTTTATCGAACTTTAAACGAGACGAATATATATATTTAGTTTTTTACGTTAAATCGTTTTGATCTGATTCCGATATTTTTCGCTTTTCCAAAGTGTATTATTAATGGCTGAAGACGGCTTGAATGGGTAATGAAGAAAAAATTTAATATAAGTTTAACATAACAGCAAATGTACAACGTTTCGACAAGCTTTTGTCATCATCAGGTATTATTAGTCTCAAAGTGGGTTCCTCGTCACCGAAAGTGTATTATTATTATTATTATTACACAAGAGTTTATTGTGTTATGTTAGTACTTCACCTGGTATATCCGACATCTTGATCAGGATCTGGGAGGGTCAGTACTATGTAGACCTCTTCCTCCTCCATGTCCCAAAATGATCATCCATACTGAAGTTCAGAAACTCTAAAATTCGCGCGCCACACATTCAGTTGTGGGTGCGTTGTAAGAGTTACAACCAATCCTGTTATTAGATTCGTTCCGATCGATCGTCTTCCATCATCGGTATCAGTTGTGGGTGCGTTGTAAGAGTGACAATCAATTCTGTTATTAGATTCGAAATCGAATCGAGGACTGGCGATGACGGTTCCTTCCGATCGATCGTCTTCCATCTGGTCAGTAGTTCAAGATTTATTATTTCTGTACTTATATCAGAGAAGTATCTGAGCTCACCATATGATCCACGTGACCATACGGTGCCGTTGAGATGAACTATTTTGTTGTCACAAACGGAAATAAAGTAAGCTCATACAGAAATGCTTATATTTAAATTTGTACCCATTTATTCTGTACTCTTAACGAAAAAGAATAAATAAGATTTCTCCATCCCTGCCCGCTTTATAAAGTCGCCTCTTCGGTTTCCATGTAAATTCTAAACTTCCTAAACCACGCCAGATGTAAAGAAAAAAAAAGAAAAAAAGTATCAGGTGAAGTATTACGTACTGTCGTCATGGAAACAGGCATTTGTTTCTTATCTAATCTTTCAGTTATTGCTAACTGTTTTTTATCCATTGTTTGCTCAGATAGAGGCGTTCAAACACTGTTTCTAGAAATTCAGGAAAAACGTTGTACGAGTTTGGATTTTTGATTTCATTAAACTGAAAGTCTGGTAAAAAAAAAAGTATATAAGGATGACGTTCGGTTATTCAATAACACACACACACACGTCTGTTACATATTCATGCGCATGTTGGAGACGGATTATTTTCTAGACAGTGTTAATACTGTACTTCTGCGATCTCAAGCTTTTGAAGTTGCCGGAAAGTCAACAAAGGAATTCATCTTAATTTATGTTCTTAAATATTCAAATAAAAGTCAAATATAGGAGAGGATAAGGATTACTAAAACTGAAAGTTGACTTCAAAGTATGTGTGTGTGTGTGTGTGTGTAATAGGGGGTGAACCAACTATTTAGTTTTTTTTTTAATACTTATTATAACAAACAAAAAATATCCTTAGACATTAGACTCCGGACTAGGGCTTTTTTTTCTAACATAGAATACGCAGAGTTAACTGTATCGTTAATTATTCTGTTCTGTTCGGTAACAGTTTCTTCTTTTTTTGGTCGCAGTTAAAAAAATATTAGTATCTAGCGCAATAGTGATTTAACACCCGTTTCTCTCAATGATTCTCGTTTGTATGACCTTTGGATGTTTCAATGTAACAACACTCAAGCGACGCTTGTAGTTATTTTAGCTGAAAAGTTTGTTTACAAACATCTTCTAGTGGGGCTTCGAGTCTTTAGGCTTAACGACAAAGTATTGTTCTCTCATGGTGATGCGTTGCTTTCAACATTAGTTTGTTTATTTCTGTTTAAGTGTAAAGCTACACAATTGGCTATCTACGCTGTGCCCACCACGGGTATCGAACCCTGATTTTTAGCATATAAACCCTGAAGCTTACCGCTGAACCACTGTTAGTGGTGCTTTAATAATCAAAATTTAAAAACAATTAGATGTTAGATACACCGTTTTCACAATGAACGTAATATTTTTAGTTATACCAGTTTTAATATCACCGCATTCTTTGTGATTGGAGACCTTATTTTATATTTTTGTATTCCTTATCTAGAGATCAATGGAATAGTAATTTTTATATTATATTTCAATATTCTAAGGAGGTAGCAACCTGTTGTTTCATTCTTTATGTTCTATAGAGTTTATATTATGTTTTAATATTAAAATATGGTGATGAACTCGGATTACGTATGTAGCTGTACTTGTCTGCCTGCACCTCTGATTACGTATGTAGCTGTACTTGTCTGCCTGCACCTCTGATTACGTATGTAGCTGTACTTGTCTGCCTGCACCTCTGATTACGTATGTAGCTGTACTTGTCTGCCTGCACTTCACATATCAATCGTGGTTGTTTAAGTTTCTTACAATTCTCCTGCAGCAGTTTACCCGAGATTGAACTTATGTTTTACAAAATCTCTTGTATTTCAAATTTGTACTGCTATGACGCCCTCCGGGTTCAACTATCTATATAGTATGTAGGATTCTGTTGTGCTCGTGCATATCGTAAATCAATTCTTATTGCGGAAATGAATCGTTATGTTACAATCGTCACAAAATGTTTAATGTAGGACCAGATCTATTGCTTTTCTTTCAAAAAATAAGTGGGGCCTAGATTAGACGACACCACGAATTATCTTTCAAGAATAATGGTAACTAAGTACAGATATAGCGGGATATATATGAAATTCAACGTGACATAATATATATATACAGTGAATTCCTGCACTGGTATACTCTGTAAGAATGACCAATTATGAAGTGAATCAAATATTTATCACCTACCATTTATTTAGATAACTTCACCAGGAGCATCTTGAATGGTTTCCTAAAGTGGTTGTTACCATGGTAATTGGATCGTATATCTGTCCGGAAGAGAAAGATGTTACATCGAGACGAAAATTTGAGCAATAAAGACAGAATTACTGAATATCAATCGTTTTTATACACTTTCCGCGACAAATAATGTTTAAAATTCAAATCAGACAAAATGATCACTAGTTGTGAAATCCCTCAAATAATTATTAAAGTAATGCGTGGGTTTTGACCAATATTTAAAGAGTTCGCGTGACACAAGAGTTTTTCTTATTTATTTGTAACCCTCAGATATCGTCACGGGTTATTTTTTTTTTTTTTTTTTTTTTTTTGTAAAATATGCAATTCGCTTTGATCCACTCGAACCACACGGTCCGTGGAGTTTTACAGTAACCGCTTCGTCCTTAATGTTTCTATTTCGACCCGTTCGTCAGAAACTACAACTTCCTCGTCGAGTTTTAGTCGTGCAAACTTTGCATCATTTTCGTGCATTACGTTGTTTTCCACTCGACTCGCAATCTGAGGGTCGCGGGTTCGAATCCCTGTCACACCAAACATGCACGCCCTTTCAGCCGTAGGGGCGTTATAATGTGACGG
>NW_013672604.1:38483-40591 GCF_000517525.1 Limulus polyphemus
TGTCATAGCGTTTATATATATATATATATATATATATATATCGAGATACTGATGTAAAAACATCCCAAGGTTTAAATTAGTATGTATCACTTTAATGTCCAGAACATATTATAACGTGAGCGTGTATATATGTTTCATCTTTTTAACTTTCTAGAGTTTTTTTTTTGTTATTTAAATAATAAGATGATGCGTGGTTGTAGCAGCCCGACTGGATAAACGTCAATACCTTTACCCAATCTTTATTCTAGATATCCACTCCACTCAAATTAAAAAAAAAAAAAAAGGTTTTACAGTTAAGGACAGTGTGTGTATTTTGTAAAGTATCTAATCCTGTTTTTTGTTGTTGTTGTTGATAATGTTGTTGTATTACACACCTTCGCTTGTTCTATAATGTAATTTTTTTCCTGGCTACTTATGCTTATAGCGAAGATCAAGAGATTTAAATTTTTGGAACAAAATTAAAACAAAAATATTTCCCGCTCCAGTTCTAAATACGTGCTGAATATTTTAGATCAACCTTTACTGTATTATTTAAGGTAGTATTTTAACTAAATTTATAAGCTACTTGTTTGTTGTTTGGAACAGACAGACAGGGGAAGACAACTTTTTAACAGTACTCAGTGCCAACCTCTGAGTTAATATTGTTAGACCGAATAGTGGGACTTGACCGTTACTCTTGTACTCCCCGGTGTGTCAGCGGTACGTTTATGTTGACCCCACTGAAATTCGGGGCTCGATTCCCCGCGGTGGACAAGAATGTAGATAGCCTATTGCGTAGCTTTGCGCTAAGAAAACAACATCAACATCGTCAATCCTTTGGCGCAAAAGTGGCTGAGCGAATTTTTGCGGAAACGGGTCCAGAACCAAGAATCCCTGGATCCGGTCCCGTTTCAAAATGATGATGATTCTAATGAAGACTTTGGAAAATTCAGATCATTCCGTATTTGCCATTTTCAACCTGAGAGGACCCGGCATGGCCAGGTGGTTAGGGCGATCGACTCGCAATCTATAGATCGCGGGTTTAAATCCCCATCACACCAAACATGCTCGCCCTTTCAGCCGTGGGACCATTATAATGTGACGGTCAATCCCACTATTCGTTGGTAAAAGAGTAGCCCAAGAGTTGGCGGTGGGTGTTGATGACTAGCTGCCTTCCCTCTAGTCTTACACTGCTAAATTAGGGACGGCTAGCGTGAAATTCAAAACAAGCAAACCAATATTTGTGATATACTATATGGATTATTACCAAGATTAGTGTTAACAATGAGGTGCCTACCTGTTCATTTCGTGCATTCCAATATTTGTGATATACTATATGGATTACTACCAAGATTAGTGTTAACAGTGAGGTACCTAACTGTTCATTCCAATATTTGTGATATAGTATATGGATTACGACCAAGATTAGTGTTAACATTGAGGTGCCTAACTGTTCATTCCGTGCATTCCAATATTTGTGATATACTATATGGATTACTACCAAGGTTAGTGTTAACATTGAGGTGACTAACTGTTCATTCCGTGCATTCCAATATTTGTGATATACTATATGGATTACGACCAAGATTAGTGTTAACAATGAGGTGCCTAACTGTTCATTTCGTGCATTCCAATATTTGTGATATAGTATATGGATTACGACCAAGATTAGTGTTAATATTGAGGTGCCTTCCTGTTCATTTCGTGCATTCCAATATTTGTGATATAGTATATGGATTACGACCAAGATTAGTGTTAACATTGAGGTACCTAACTGTCATTCCAATATTTGTGATATACTATATGGATTACTACCAAGATTAGTGTTAACATTGAGGTGCCTAACTGTTCATTCCGTGCATTCCAATATTTGTGATATACTATATGGATTACTACCAAGGTTAGTGTTAACATTGAGGTGCCTAACTGTTCATTCCAATATTTGTGATATACTTTATGGATTACGAGCAAGATTAGTGTTAACAATGAGGTGCCTAACTGTTCATTCCGTGCATTCCAATATTTGTGATATACTATATGGATTACGACCAAGGTTAGTGTTAACAATGAGGTGCCTAACTGTTCATTCCGTGCATTCCAATATTTGTGTATATACTATATGGATTACG
>NW_013672604.1:41116-41916 GCF_000517525.1 Limulus polyphemus
AGCAAGATTAGTGTTAACAATGAGGTGCCTAACTGTTCATTCCGTGCATTCCAATATTTGTGATATACTATATGGATTACGACCAAGGTTAGTGTTAACAATGAGGTGCCTAACTGTTCATTCCGTGCATTCCAATCTTTACAAGTTTTAGTTTCCATCTATTGGTATATTTTCGCACAAAGCTACATAATAGGGATCGACCCCAGAATTTTAGCGATGTAAGTTATTAAACTCACCGGAGGACAAAAGTATTCATCCAGTTTTGTAAGAAAAGTGAATGGAGAACTGCATAACTTTGATAATGTAGTTTAAAAAGATAAAGCGTTTAATTGTTCATCTGTTAAATTTCGCTCAAAGCTATTCGAAGGCTATCTTTGCTAGGCGTCCCTAGATTAGATTCGATGAAGAACAGCTTGTCAACACCATCTACCGTCATATTATAACGCCCCCATGGCTGAAATGGCGAGCATGTTCGATGATGGGATTCGAACTCGCGACGCGCAGACTGCGAGTCGAACGACCTAACCATCAAACCATAGCATGTAATTAATTATTCGTATTGACTATTTTACAACTTGTGTCTTTATTATATTGGCTAGCTCTGAATGAGAATCCTTTAATTAATTAATGACTTACAATAAGTGTCAGGAACTTACTCCTTTGGCTGTTGTTTTGGCTGAATGAGCAAGGTAAGTTATGTTTAGAACTCAGAAGATACAGACTAGTTTGAAAAATAACATAAAAGATAGGGAGAGTCCATTCTAAGCTATTTAATCTTGGATGTTGTTGGCTCAACTGCG
>NW_013672605.1:0-563 GCF_000517525.1 Limulus polyphemus
AGTGTGTGTGTGTGTGTGTGTGTGTGTG
Organism: Limulus polyphemus; assembly: GCF_000517525.1. Taxonomy (NCBI): domain Eukaryota; kingdom Metazoa; phylum Arthropoda; class Merostomata; order Xiphosura; family Limulidae; genus Limulus; species Limulus polyphemus. The sequence continues at coordinate 29 of NW_013672605.1, forward strand.
TGTGTACATTCTGTGGTAAGTATAAGCAGTTACAGGTGTACAGCAGCATGTTATACCAATCTATTATCATCATTGGCTCCCTTCCCAAGGGTCAGAGGTGTGTGATTAAAATGTCCATTTGGCCCAAAGGCTATTTATTTGGTGAACTTTTACGCAGTCAATCAGTGATGTGCTGGCAGAACAAGTTTTGGTATCTCTGAAAAGATTTGCACGGGTCAGGGATATCATTTTAACAGGAAGTTATTACCCAAGATGTGAACAGTTTTGTGTATGTGGTGAAGATATGGATTACCACATCATCCTAGTCAGATGGTTTGGCAGAATTGATGACACAGTTAAGCATGTGAGCAAAATTTGTTAATCCTAGTTAAATTGAATGGGATGACCATTTGCTGAATGCTATTATGGTGTACCAAACAACATAACATAGATTGAATGGTTTTTCACCTAACATGCTCACATTTTGATGCACAACTTCCTAGTTGTGATACCACAAAAAGCCTGTGTGGACTGATTGAGAACAGTACTGGTAGAT
>NW_013672605.1:1346-3977 GCF_000517525.1 Limulus polyphemus
GGCAAGAGACGCTACAACAAAACTGTCACGGAGACTGGCTCTCATATGGCAAGAGATGCTACAACAAAACTGTCACGGAGACTGGCTCTCATATGGCAAGAGATGCTACAACAAAACTGTCACGGAGACTGGCTCTCATATGGCAAGAAATGCTACAACAAAACTGTCACGGAGACTGGCTCTGGCAGTGGTATGCAATTGCAGTATAGAAGTAGCTTGACTCAAATTGGACTTTTCCAACCTAATACTCAGACAAGTTGGTCCTTTAACATACTAAATCCACCATTCACAGGACACAACATGCGAATAAATTACAACCACATATTACAGACAAACCTGTCATGCCCTGGCTTGGCCAGGAATCAGAATTGGAGGCTCACGAATAAAGAGACTGTTACAGACATTCTCTGCTCAGCTGAGGAGGAGGAAGATGCAATTATTTGGCCATGTCCTTCAAATCAGATGAGGAAGCACCTGAAGAGGTGTCAGAAAACTTCAGTGGTCAGCCATAATTATTGACTGAATGAAAGTGGCAATCCTTACTTTAAGATATTAAGTGATGTTCACCTTTTGAAATTTTACACTTCATTGTCACAGCTAAGATGGTTGAAAGATTATCAACCGTGAGGATTTAGTACTTCATGGTTAGGTGATGTGATGTACACATTAAATCTGATGAATATTGTTCGGTTATGACAACTCTATGGGTTGTTTGCTCAAGAAGCCAGCAACTAAAAAGGCACTGCAATAATTACTTCCAAGCACCGTAGTGATTTTCCATTGCAAAATGGTAGTCCATTTTGTGAAAATCACGTTCTCCAGGGCCTTGACAGTTCCCTGGATAAGCCACTGGCTTTGAGAAAAAACTTGTGCACTTGACTGTATGCAATTCATCCATATATACTGAGGAAGTATTCTGTACAAGCACTGAAAGTGCATTGGATGACTGATTTTATCTAAATAGGTCATTTTACATATGGTTGCTTTGATGATAACTAACAGAAGTTTATCGATTTGCGTATGACAATACAGTGTCTCAACATTCCAAAGTTGGCTGCCTTTCTGTTTAGCAAGTAACTATTAACTAAAACCATAGTTGATTTTAAGATGTAATGACATACAGATAGTAGTAGACTGAATATTAATTTTGAATAACTAAAAGTTCCTTTCAGGAAATTCATAAATCATAGTCAAAGCACTTTCGTTAACGTATGTATATGGTGAACAAAAAAAAAATTTTTTTTCATTCAAGAAATAAGATGACCTGAAAGGTAGACTTCAGTATGAATAAACATTTTATAAAAAAATTAATTTCTTTAGTATATTTCTCTTCCAGTATAGATTGTACATCATTTCTATAGTTTAGGGTAAGGAAATGTTTAGTTAATTAATATTCGCCACATGTTTCAAGTTATGAAGCAAAAGTTTAGAAGTTCAAGATCCATTGAAGAAGGTAAAGAAACACCCATTAGGAAACAGTGTTCTTTTATAATCAGATTATCAAAAACTGACCATTAGAAGGTGGTAACGTTTCACTGACTAACTCGTTTAACTTATTTACAGTTCATCTTGGCAACAAGAAGAGTTTCTATTACAAAACTCAAGTAGGAATACGTGATGAAATATTTTCTCCGTTTCAATGTTCTAAAATACAGCATCATGCTCACACTGCTCATTGGATGATACAAACAGAATTGAAGTGAAACGACTTACACTCGTTACTCTGTCACATAATGTACATACAAGTATTTAAACTTTTGAGAATCTAACAGTTAAAGGTTTAGCTTAAGTTTTGAACTTTCAAATACGTATCAGCATATACTTTTTTTTTAATGATGTTGGTCTTGTGCTCATTTAGAAACCTGAAAGTGCAGAGTTAACGAGAATAAAGTTAAATTGATGGTCATATGCAAGTATAGATAAACAAAATTATGTATTGGAATTCTATTAAGGAAAAGTCAAGTTGTAAGAGATAGTTGTGATGTTTATTAATTTTAAAGAAACTTTCATTCAAACACATCTAAAAATTCTAAGGAAAGACACAATAGAACTTATGAACACAAAATGAATGATAAAAAACACTAAATACTTGCTGGTGTACAGAGGTGTTTTTTTTTCAAAGACTTAATTTATTTAATAAAGATTAATTTTTACCACGAGTACATAAGCACAAACTTAAACAAATAATAAAACATTGCATTTAATCATTTCTCGAGAATATTTACTCAGTGTAACTTCCGTGGGATGGGTATTCTTCCTTTTACAACTTTGTTTTCTCACCTGTGAAAATAAAATTAAACATGAATAAAAAAGCTTGCACATTATTTCTTTAAAATTTAGTGTAATCCTTAAAAACACTAATTATTATAAAGAAAATGTCATCTCCCACGTTTCAGTTGGTCAAGAAATGTCATCTCCCACGTTTCAGTTGGTCAAGAAATGTCATCTCCCACGTTTCAGTTGGTCAAGAAATGTCATCTCCCACGTTTCAGTTGGTCAAGAAATGTCATCTCCCACGTTTCAGTTGGTCAAGAAATGTCATCTCCCACGTTTCAGTTGGTCAAGAAATGTTATTTCCTATGTTTTAGTTAGTGACAGGAATTTATAAGAGTTTAGATCTGTAATTGTGAC
>NW_013672605.1:4752-7840 GCF_000517525.1 Limulus polyphemus
GTAATTGTGACTTCATCAACACTACAGATTCGGCCTCTTCAGAAAAAAAACTTTGGAATCTGATTTAATGTATGCAAATTAGGAAGTCAAGTAATGATCATAGCCAATTTTACATGTAACAAACACAAGAGTTTCATATACTTCAATCAAAGATGTGTTTAGACTGGAGATTTACAGTTTAACATGGGATACTAGAATCATCCCGAAATTGGTCTAACGAGTCATTTCAGCTGTGATAATTCAGAACTTCGAAAACGAAGGTGTGGTTAACATATTACAATGAGCTATATTATGTTCCACGAGGACTTTCTCAGTAACAAGTCTACTAGAATGTAACACTTTTAATTTTAAGTCTCTATGTAGAATTTGTTTTATGGTTTTAGTATTTATTTTTACTTGAGTTCAAGTGTCTCAGGCAAAAGTTGTTTCCCCAACATATCCATTCAACTACTGAATAGTTAAGCAGATGCGGTTTCGAAGACAAGTGCTACAAGTCACCAGATGCAGCACCTACAGATTTGTGTGTCCAAGATCAGATGTGGCAACACTGACTAACACTATGGTTTTAACATAACTGTTTCTCAGTAAAAATCCAGTGGGAAACATAAAAAATTCATATAATTTAGAGTTTGATATCTTTCCGAGATGGACAAAGCTTTCCTGTAAAGACTTACCAATAGCAAAAACGATAACTTCCATTAATTCAGAAAATAAACCATTTATTTTTCAAACTCAAAGAAACTGCCCATCTATCAAGAGCACTTCGATTTCTGGGTTTGTTTTGTTCTCTTAATTCAGTGTTATTTGGTGTTAATATAATAATGGCCTTAAGACTTGTGGTATAATGAAATTTGAAATGGTTCTTTTAATTCAATGATAACTATTTGGTGGTAAACTACAACACGAGACTTTTAGAAAATCTGCATTTAAGTATTACCAATCATTACCATACATCTATTTCTCTGTCCATTATATAAAAACAAGAAAGGTTAATCATAAAATACTTGAAGTAATTGTTAACCATATTTTATATCTATTTGTATATCACACCTTCACAGATGTGATTTATGTAATGTGAAAAAAAAAACAATGTTCAAATGAATTAGTTGCTATTAACACAAGTGGAAAAATACTTTATCCAAAATCAGTTTTTGACATTTGGCTCACGAAAGAGACATTTATGACACACACAAAGTAACTCTTACCTGCTGGATGGAGAACGAGGAACTTCAAGATGTCTGAAAGTGAAATGATCCCAACAACACGATCTTCCTGATCAACAATAACTAGCCTGTGCACCTGAAAAATACAGAAGACTGATTCTTGAGTGTCAAGTTCTTAAGTTGACAATATTGGAACTTTAGGGTTGAATCCATTCCAGTGATGAAGAAAGATCTTTAAAAACCAGTAGTTGGTAATGCCTAAAATAGCTTAAGTTGTTTCAATAAGTTTGATAAACCATGTTCCAAGGCCATTCGTAGACCCAGTAGTTGGTAATGCCTAAAATAGCTTAAGTTGTTTCATTAAGTTTGATAAACCATGTTCCAAGGCCATTCGTAGACCCAGTAGTTGGCAATGCCTAAAATAGCTTAAGTTGTTTCATTGTCTCAATTTATATACTGAACACTTAGATAAAGAAATTAGCCTATAACAAGTTTTAAAAATAAAAAGCACCAACAGTGACAAATTAATAGGTTTAACAAGAATGTGTAGTTTTAAAAATATATCTTAACACATAAGTGGGGAGAACTATTTAAAAAGAGGAATCGAAACAAGTAGCACCACGTCCAGTAAATTGAGCTAGTTTACACCTTTCAGTGGAAATCTTATCGATACAGCAAGTCGCTTGCACTTTCAAAAATAACATTACGATCTTAAGAAGAAAGCGATGCTGCTGTATCATGTTTCTAGCTCTTAATTGGAATTTTACACTTGTGCATACACAACAAGAATCATTAGTGATGTAAGAGACCAAATATTCTAGGACTTGTCTTGTGTTAAGAGAAACTGGCTAAACCAGTTATGATGAAGTTTGGTAACCTTGGTGTAATTTTGATTTAGAAAAAAAAAAAGTTAGTAATATTAGATGCACTGAAGTAAACAGATGAATACAGGAGACTTCAAAATCATGAATTTAAAACCTACGCCTGTTCAAAAGACTTAACATCAAATGATAATTCAATTAGTTCTCAGAATCTTGTCTGTACAGTTACTAGGTGGAGAGCCAGTCAGTACGGCAGTAGACCGAGTAATTTAAAAATAGCAGAATCTTGTCTGTACAGTTACTAGGTGGAGAGCCAGTCAGTACGGCAGTAGACCGAGTAATTTAAAAATAGCAGAATCTTGTCTGTACAGTTACTAGGTGGAGAGCCAGTCAGTACGGCAGTAGACCGAGTAATTTAAAAATAGCAGAATGTTTTCTGCCACAACTTTATTCTTTCCCTCTTCCCACTATAGTTTTTTTTAAATCTAAAACTGTTTCAATATCCACTTAAATTCATTACGTTTTTTATTTAAAGAGATATTTGAAGTCATTTTATTTTGACAGTAATTCCAAACATCCAGGTTTATATGCTAGTTTTTGCCTATACCAAGTTCTTTATGTAAAAGAAAAAAAAAGTTTCCATCTGTTGCCGAATACTTTAGTAATCATACCTCAGAGTCTACCATCTTTTCCAGAACAGCTTTAAGTGTGTCGTCTACTTTACACTTCAGTACTCCTTCGAAACACTGCAAAGAGGAAAGTTAAGCTAAGACATCTTTTCTGTTCTTTCATTTCATAAACACTTTGGAACTATCTAGTTGCAGTTAAGTGTACAACTTTATTTTATGTTTTTGCAAGTTTTTATATGAAGATATATGGACTCCATTAAGGAGAGAATGAACAACTAAGTAAACAAGATCTATTAACACAGATACTTTTTTTGATAGTAACAAACTAAATTTTAAAGAAATACCAAAAAAAATATTTCATTAATATGCATTCAAACTAGGAACCACATTAAGCTGATATGTTACCAAATCCATTTATATTGTAATGTATTTACTTAGAGAGCAAGTCAAACATTGATCGACATCCATTGAAACG
>NW_013672605.1:8783-12268 GCF_000517525.1 Limulus polyphemus
CCCTTTCCTGACATTAAGGTTATTCCCATCCAAATTATACTTATAATTCAAATTATGATAACCCACATGCATTATCTTGCATTTACTATAATTAAACCCATCTGCCATTTATTTGCCCAACTTACTAAATGATCTAAATCCTTTTGTAAATCAGCAGCATCCTCTTCACAGCTAGCAACAAACAAGACCTTAATATCTGCAAATTTAAGTAATCTATTGACTATTCCTTCATCTATGTCATTGATGTAAATCAAAAAGACCAAAGGTCCTAAGAGTGAGCCATGAAGTACCCTACTTGTGACATTAATCCAGTTTGTAAAGTTATTTTGTTGTACTTTAGCAATTATCGTACATACTAACACACCAAGCTTCAGTCTACAGAAATTCCTAGAGTCAGAGAAGTTTTTAAAAGTTTCAAAATACAAAGTAGATGTGGCACTAACCTCAGATCTGTACTGTAATGCCTTCTTCACAGTTACGTCCAGATTATTATAAGTTCTCTCAGCTGCCAGATACTTCATTAGAGAGAAAAAGATACAAGTTGGTGAATAAAATAAAAACTAAAAAGATTTGATAAATATACTTGAAGCTTTTGAGTTAAAAGATAATAAATGCATTAAGCCCATTCTATTTTAAATAGGCCTAATGTTACTGTATAATAATGATATATCACCTGGTTTTGATACCTAAAAAAAAGTGGGACTTAGTTTGAACTACATATTTAGAACTACATAAAGAAATTCATTAGTTCTTCAATAAATAGTTAATTTTCAGCAAGACTGGAACTTGTATTTTGACGGCTATTTGCACTAGCCATCCATAATTTTGATGTGATAAACTAGAGAGAAGGCAGCTAGTCAACACCAATTTTTGGATTACTCTTTACCAACGAATAGTGAGGTTGAGTGTCACATTATAATATCCTCATGGTTGAAAGGGTGAGCATGTTTGGGGATGGGATTTGAGCCCATGACTCAAAGCACGAGTTGAGTGTCCTAATCACCTAGTCCCAGGGTGATAAGTTTCCCTGGAAATTAGGCAAGTTAGTTTTGTTTCTATAGTGATAAAAAAAAATTTATAAAACTCATTTAATGAAATATATCATAAAATAAATACCTAAGTTTTTTCAGAGTGGAAAAAAAAAAAAAAAAAAAAAATTCTCATATTTGAAGATGGACAAGGAAAGAATGCAATTTTTATTTACATTTTCAAAAAAAGCTTTTTACAAGTTACCACACAAAAGATTAGCTAAGAAAATCACACGTATAGAGGTTAGGGAAAGACAAGTTAATTTGGATTATATGGTGGCTAGATGAAAGAAAACAAAGGTTAATGGGCCCCATCAAACTGGACCTTGTTACTAGTGGAGTGACGATATTTAGGTACTACAGAATGGACTGATCAACTAGAAAGTTTGACATATATCTGGCAAATGACTTAAATATAGTAAATGGAAGGTTAACGCATTTGGTTTGATGTAGGTGGGAAGTCGTGAACTCAACTATGTGATTTGAAACAGAGGATCTTGGTATAGTTGATGGATACGACAACCTAAGCCATCAAAGTAGTGCTCTTATTATTAATATTATAGTAGTTATTCTATTTATAGGCATCGATTACAAGTGAAAAGAGGTAATTATGTTTCTATTCATGTCACTAGTTATGCCTAACTTATTACACTGTTTACAGTTTTGTTATCTAAGAAAGTACTTATTTTAAAAGGATTCAGAGGAAGGCTACCAAGATGATTTCTGGAAGTGGGTTATATTTTAAGGATAAGATCTCTCAACTTATTTTCTTTAGGAATGGGTAACAACTCATCTCAATGAAGTTTACATGATTATCCTGGGCATTAGGTGTGTGCGTGCAAAAGATTCAAGAAATTAGGATAAGAGTACACAAGTTTAAATTTGGAAAAAAAAGACAGGCTAGGCTCCAGTTAGTTTTACTTTAATAGGTTGAGTTAGCTTATTGAATGAGTTACCAACAGTAGTGAAGTCCAGCACTTTAAGCTACAAGGGAATGAATCTAAGATGTCCAAAAAGAAAAGTATAGGTTTGAATCAGGATTTACAATAATACTGGTGGCATCGATACCAACCGCACGCTCCGGTTCAAATGGACATACTGGTGGCATTGATACCGACCGCACGCTCCGGTTCAAATGGACATACTGGTGGCATCGATACCGACCGCACGCTCCGGTTCAAATGGACATACTGGTGGCATCGATACCGACCGCACGCTCCGGTTCAAATGGACATACTGGTGGCATCGATACCGACCGCACGCTCCGGTTCAAATGGACATACTGGTGGCATCGATACCGACCGCACGCTCCGGTTTAAATGGATATTTTTCATTATGGATGGAAGTGAAAAAACAGCCGTAAAAGTACCAAGTGATCCCTTGCTGTTCATATGTTATGAAACAAATTTACATTAGAATTAGATCTGTTGATGTCATTTAAAAATATATTACTTTAAACTTATTTGCATGGCAGTTCTGTACACAAGTGCTTTCAAAAACTGAAGGAAAGAAAACTAATACTATAGTTAAGTTTATTATTAGGTAAAAGGAAAATATCAGTTTAAAAAAAAGTAACCGACACTTACAATGACATCAAATTTTGCATATATATCCACTACTTTTGCTTTGTCATTCACTATGGGTAAAGCTGAAACCCTTCTCTCTATGAATTGATTCAGGGCCATAATGACTGGAGTACTCTCTTTGATCTAGAATGAAATCAATTTTTGTTTATTCTTTAAAAAAAATAAAACACACACACATTATACAAGGAGTTTCAAACAAGTTTCTGCCACCCAGATTTGAGAAAGCTGAGAGCATACACGTCTGAATGAGACTACTGCAAAGCACATTTCTTCGAAAGTCTACTCAATACAGCATTTGGCTACATTTAAGATCTGCACTCCTGTATATTAACACTATAGGTACAACTACTTCAACAATATTCATGACATGAAAACCTGAAGAAATGTAGTTGTCCATTTCAAAAAAAAACATTCTAAAGATATAATTAACTTGTTAATGTATCTTAAACAGATGAAGGATGATGTTACACTTATCCGTTATCAATGCAGGTATTGTAAGGCAGTAACATTTTTATTTCTACTTTATACAATACAGCTTCTAGTGAACATTAATATATATTTTATTTTTTTTATATTAAGACATTAACACGAGGTTCCTATGTTGACAATGTTTGGATACTAAGGTTTGATTAATTAACACGAGGTTCCTATGTTGACAATGTTTGGATACTAAGGTTTGATTAATTAACACGAGGTTCCTATGTTGACAATGTTTGGATACTAAGGTTTAATTAAATATTTAAAAACGAATGCTTAGCCAGTCGTAAAACATGATCTGGCAACACAGAAATCCTGAACACTTCAAGTTACTGATGAGAAAGTGCTTAGCCAGTCGTAAAACATGATCTGGCAACACAAAAATCCTAAACAC
>NW_013672605.1:12543-13373 GCF_000517525.1 Limulus polyphemus
CACTTCAAGTTACTGATGAGAAAGTGCTTAGCCAGTCGTAAAACATGATCTGGCAACACAAAAATCCTGAACACTTCAAGTTACTGATGAGAAAGTGCTTAGCCAGTCGTAAAACATGATCTGGCAACACAGAAATCCTGAACACTTCAAGTTACTGATGAGAAAGAACTGTTAGGCGAGATTTTTTGAAACTATTTTTATTTTGAAAGATATTACAAGCACTCACTTGATCTTATTTGTGATTTAACTTTCTTTGAGAAGTGCAGTTATTATAAACAATCTTATAAATGAAGCTTCTGGTCCATTTTCCCATGATTCATTGTTACTGATATCATTATTTTACGATTTTGATATTAACAATGTAGTTTTTTTTTTGTATTTGGAGACAGAGTTGTTTGTTTATAAAGTTCTGGTCAGATACTTCTTTATTAATGTTTTATACTTTGGTAAACTTGTGTTTAATGTATCAAGTGTTTTTATACATTAGTATTTATATCATTATCCAATACATTATTATGTTAGTAATATACAAGGTACTTCCAACGAATAGTAGTATTTCATGCATTTTTTTCATTGGAAAGGTAAGATCAATTATAACAATAGTGCCTAAATAACGAATCAGTGCAAAATCAATTATAACAATAGTGCCTAAATAACAAATCAGTGCAAAATCAATTATAACAATAGTGCCTAAATAACGAATCAGTGCAAAATCAATTATAACAATAGTGACCTAAATAACGAATCAGTGACAAATCTAATTATAACAATAGTCGACTAAATAACGTAATCTAGTAGACCTAAATTACGTAAATTAACTAAACTAATAA
>NW_013672605.1:13598-21995 GCF_000517525.1 Limulus polyphemus
AGTCCTTAAATAACGTAATCAGTAGCTAAAATCTAATTATAACAATAGTGTCCTTAAATAACTAATCAGTAGCAAAATCAATTATAACAATAGTGCCTAAATAACGAATCAGTGCAAAATCAATATAACAATAGTGCCTAAATAACGAAATCAGTGCAAAATCAATTATAACAATAGTGCCTAAATAACGAATCAGTGCAAAATCAATTATAACAATAGTGCCTAAATAACGAATCAGTGCAAAATCAATTATAACAATAGTGCCTAAATAACGAATCAGTGCATTCTAATCTTGATTTTATAAAATTGTATTACTAGTTAGACAAATGTATCAAATTAACTACAATAATTAACCCAGTTTTTCTTCAAAAGTTAATTAATGTTTTAATCTCATTCCTGCATATGAAGGATTTAAAGATAAATCATGACCCAGATACAATTTAAAATGTTTTTAAACCCAATGTTACTGTACATTTATATCATTTCATTCTAATAGAAAAACCTAGTTTTTCTTGTATGAAAACCTTTTAACAACAGTTTTAAGTGATGTTTTGAAAAATCTTCAACTTAACTCACAAGCTAAAGGTATCTGTTGAATGTACGAGTTGTTTTAAGACTGAACACATTATACCTTTTTACACTATTAGGATAACTAAAATGTTAAAACTTCATTTTAAAGTTTATAAACACATACCGTAGCAATGTTTTCATACGTTCCAATTTTTAGATTCTTTAAAGTTTTACTGAGGTAACTTGGACTTGGGAGGTCAGACATCTATAAAACAAAAAGATTTCCATAAGATGTAGAAAATTTAAAACGAGTTGGACAAGATGTTGTGCTGAAATTACAAGTTCCTAAACATTTCACTCTTCAGAAAACTAGCTGATTTATATTACAAGTACATCATGAAGAGTTAAAAGTGGAAATATTTACAAGGTCAACGCTACGTTTTGGAAACCTGGACACTGAAATACAATCTTGCAATTAAAGGTCAGCTTGTACATATAGTTTAATTGAAACAGTAATTTCAGCCTGCCTACTGAAAGGAGCAAAAATTTACTATGATAAAATAAAACTTCAAAGAATGCAAACAGCAAAAATGAAAAGTCCCCCCCCCCCCATCAATGATTACACTGCTTTGTGAAGAATATTGGGACTTATCGGTTTGCCAAACTCTGTTTATCTCCATCTTTTCGACAGGATATTAACAGTGGATGGTTGAATTTTGACCAAACTACATGCAAAGTTCTAGACTTGATTAACATTAATGTAATGGGTCAAAGGTCAACAAAATTGGGGTCAACTAAAGTGCAAAGTCATTGGGGCATAGTTGTTTCATAAAGAATTTCTTCTTGTTTTAAATCTCTTGTTTCTCATTTAGGACTAGTTTTATACCAATTTAGTTATTTTTTCACTGTTAAACCTAAAGTTCTTAATTTCATTATAAACTTAACGTAAACCTGCTATTAAATTAACACTATCATCGAATACATCAAATATTACTTACGTAGAGAAAGAGGAACTTAAGGATTCGTTTATGTGTCAGAACATACAGCACATTTCCAGTTAGAGGATCTATCACGGGAAGTCTGTGAACTTTCTCATGAATCAGTGTTTTTATGGCTTCGTATAGGCTAGTTTAAAAAGAATAACACAAAGTTAAAAGTTATAAATCATGAAGGTAATATTGTGATCAAATCTTTTTTTGTATTTAGGCTTTCAGGTTCTAAACAGTGCATAGAAAGGAATTTCAGAAAGAATAACTGTTGTTATAAGCTACATTTTTAAACATTTTAATGCAGATATTTGTTTACTAAAAAGGATCTAATCATTACGCCATGATCCACAAGCTTCCTGTACTATGTAGAATCAAATGTAAAAATATAAATTAGTGAGGTAATCACTTAAGTCATTCACTTCAGTTGCTGTTAGTGACTTATAGTAAGTTAGTGTCTAAGTATGTAATTCAGTTAGTCAGATCTATGCGGTGTTTGTTATCCATCAATCAGTAAGGAAGTTCTGCAAGCAAGTTAGGCCTATATTAATGCAGAGCCTTTATGAAATGTTAAAAAACAAACGTTATTTTATTACAAGCTCTGGAGTTGACATGATGTTTACGAAATAATCTAAAGGAACTTATCTAATGATAAAACAACATTATCAATCATCATTTTATACAAGCCTACGGAATCAGGGTGGAGATTCTTTAAGAATTAATAAAATGCGACTAAACTACAAGATTGTGCTATAAATAAAGGCTGCATAAAAGGCGGTTAGAAACTAAATTGTGACTATTCAGTTGTAACCTAACTTTTACAAAACAAAGAGACTAGAAAATACAATACTTGTTTCACAATAATAGTTGTGGAGAAGAGAGAAGATGGGTCATGTAATAAATAACAAACATGGCAAAAAGTTCATTTACTTTATTTATTATGATTTTATTTTTATAGCATTTAATTGAGTTTGATACCTTTATATTTTTAACATATAATGATTGTGTCACAATCAGTTGATAGTGGCATTGTTATAATTACAAACTTTTCAGTGCAAGACACATTGACGTGATTGGAAAGGGTCAGTTGTTTGTTGGTGTGATAGCTATAGTAACTTGTTGGCAGAACAGACGTGTTATTTACAGTAGACAAGCACCTATTGTGTTCTTGAGTGGTGGTACTAAAGCTTGCGTTATGGCCTCTTAGCAAGCTCGCAACAGTTTTCAGTATCAAAACTATCTCTACCTACCGGTATTCAGCTCGCAACAGTTTTCAGTATCAATACTATCTCTACCTACTGGTATTCAGCTCGCAACAGTTTTCAGTATTAAAACTATTTCTACCTACTGGTATTCAACATTATTAAAAGGAGGAATGATGACCTCCAGCCACATGCTTGCTGATATTAAGTTTTAACCAACATCACCTCACTAGGATTTCAAGTAGAAGGCGATTAGGAACAACACAGTAAGTAGATGTTCAAATTAAGTGTACATACAAAGTGAAGCTACTTCAAATTTACCATCACTATACTCTGGTCTCGGGGAGTAGCAATTTGAAACTTTATTCAAAGTCAAAAAATCATAATTTTACATCGATTTCAGCTTAAAAGTGGTTTAATTTTTTTGTTATTATATACATCAGCTTATCTAGAAGGTTATTTACCTTGCTTCAGGTCCAATACTATACAGAGGCTTTACTTTTGTCTCCAAGACATCTTGAAAATAAATAATTTTAGGTTGAAGTAGACAAGAATTTCCAGCCAAAATACTATATATACGAAATAGATTAGAATAAGACAGAAAAATCTTCAGCAACACAAATTGTTTATACATTAATTATTTACCATGCTATTCAGTACAATTTTATGGTCATTATTTTTATTATCTACAGCTTCCTACATAACTTCCTAATTAACAATTTAATATAATCTGTTAACAAACAAGCCATTAAGATTGTTTTTATAACAATAACCAGCATTCTCCAGTTTACAACATGTTCAGATTCTATTTGTTTTTGTGGATCAAATATTCTTCAGCTTATAAACAAACACTGAAGTCTTTACCCTAGATTGTACATACACAAGGATCCAGTATACCTCAAAATGTCTGATTAGAAATCAGTCAGTCTAAAAACCATCTAATCAATGTGTCGCTACACAAGTGCAGCCTTTGATTATCTGGTAGTTAGAAAATTAAAGAGATTATCAAACCATTTAAGTACTTAAGGATGCTTTGAATTAATTGAAGCATGCATTTCCTCCAGAAGGTTTTGAATAATTTATAAAGTACACAGTAAAGTGTACCTAGAAATACAACAGTGTCACTGTGGGTTCAAGTGCAGGTAGTAAGTAATAGGAAAGGTTTCTCGTATGCCTGTTGCATGCCCTAGAAAGAGTCTTAGCTGTGGGTCTAAATTATCTCTGGAATTTATATACATCTCAGATTATTTGTGAAGAAAGGATAACTACGTCCTTATATTAGCAAGAAAACCAATCACAATATTTTAACTCACTTCTCCAACAATGATAACTACAATATTTTAACTCACTTCTCCAACAATGATAACTACAATATTTTAACTCACTTCTCCAACAATGATAACTACAATATTTTAACTCACTTCTCCAACAATGATAACTACAATATTTTAACTCACTTCTCCAACAATGATAACTACAATATTTTAACTCACTTCTCCAAGTCTCCAACTTATGTTCTTCTAATTCTTCCATATGAACCTATAATCATAAAGAAACTTGGTCAGGAAAACAATGGAAAAAGTTTTAGAACTGATGAACGGAGCTTAAATCAACGGAATTTTATCACTAAAGAATGATGCAGACAGGGTTCTTACTAAAGATTTACTTTTAATGATTTCTAACAGATCAATATACAATCACAAACTAAGATCTTCCAACTAAAATCAACCTAACAATCATACAAGTACCACAAAGATAATCCAGTAAAACTGGCTAATTAAAAGTATAGCGAGTCTACCAGAATACAATCTTCACTTGCGTACTCTCGTTATACATTGTTAATATTACTGGGTTTACATCACAAGGTTTGGTCAGCCCCCCTGCAAAGCAATGATCGTTCAAATTATCTTATAGCCACTAGTAGAGTTTGAACAGATGTTGACTGTGTACTTACTAAAGGTGACTTGTAATATGTCCTTAGAATATGGATGAAGTCTGTTATTGTTAACAATTCCTGTAAATAATTAAAAGTCAGTTTAACATTTCATAAAACTTTTGTTCATATACAAACAATTTAATAGGAATAAAAAAAAAAATTAAAAAAAAAAATGTATATTCCAAAATATATACATTTTATTTTAAAAGACCTGCAATTTATGAATCAGGCTTAAAGATGACCTAACTCTGCTTTACAGTGATGGTAGGCCAGTATCGAGTCTATCACAATAGCTGATAAGTACAATTATAGTTATCACCAATTTAAGATATACAAATTAATCCACAAGAAAAAGCAAGCAACTTCAGCTTAAGGTACACAAACTTAAAGTCTTACCAACAAATTGATGTTTAGTGCTATCCCATAGTTTTTATTGTGTAAAACACTTGGATATCTATAGATAAAATATTGTGTTCACAAAATAAAACATTTGATGGGGATGTAAAATGAACTGATAATTTTTGTTAATATATTAAATAGACTCGATTCCTTGTGATAATGGCTGTTATTTTGTTTTTTTCTAGGAGTTAGAGCTGCTCCTTTTATTGTGTAAAACACTTGGATATCTATAGATAAAATATTGTGTTCACAAAATAAAACATTTGATGGGGATGTAAAATGAACTGATAATTTTTGTTAATATATTAAATAGACTCGATTCCTTGTGATAATGGCTGTTATTTTGTTTTTTTCTAGGAGTTAGAGCTGCTCCGGAGCAGCTCTAGCTTCTATGGTTAAAACAGAGGATTTAACATGTTAAGTCCAGTACATCTAACTTCTATGGTTAAAACAGAGGATTTAACATGTTAAGTCCAGTACATCCTAATGATGGTTAAAACAGAGGATTTAACCTGTTAAGTCCAGTACATCCTAATGATGAGACAGAGGATTTAACCTGCCAAGTCCAGTACATCTAACTTCTATGGTTAAAACAGAGGATTTAACATGTTAAGTCCAGTACATCCTAATGATGACAGAGGATTTAACCTGCCAAGTCCAGTACATCTAACTTCTATGGTTAAAACAGAGGATTTAACATGTCAAGTCCAGTACATCTAACTTCTATGGTTAAAACAGAGGATTTAACATGTTAAGTCCAGTACATCCTAATGATGACAAACAGAGGATTTAACCTGTCAAGTCCAGTACATCTAACTTCTATGGTTAAAACAGAGGATTTAACATGTTGATCAAGCATTTTTACCGACACCAAGAAAGTTCAATGATGGTATTTACTATTGAAAACTGAATTAATTCAAAGAACTCCCCTGCACACACACACACCAGTTTAACAGTTGCTAAGGAAACTGACCTCCTTCCCACGTTATGGTTATCTAGTTCAATAAAACTTCCATTGACAAGTTAATTTCTTGAGAACCACAATTCCAGGATGAAATCTTGCTCAGCCATCATTTCTATGGATTACTTTAACGTTACAAATGGTGTAAGAACTCTTAGCATTTCTGAAAGTCAAGACTGATTGCATATTTAATTCAAAGAAGTAAAAACTGGTCAAAATTTAAGCCATCACTGTAGTACTGACCAGTTAAACAGATTAGCCCAGCATGTGAAGTTCAGAAAAATAAGCTACACTACAGTGCTACAAGCACTTGATTGTTTTTTTTTCAGGTACTCATTGTGTATTTGCAAATAGCAAAAACTTTACTACTATTACACAATAGAGAACATCTTAAATAAACACAAGTTCTATCATTGTGTGGGTTTAGGTTGTAGTTAAAAAATGATCCAGACAACTTAATACCAACAGCAGTATTTCTTTGACTAGATGTTAGCCCTTATCTTACTCACTCAAGAACACAACTTTAACAACTCCATGGTACATCATATTATAGTCCAACTTATGTTACTCAAATCATTTCCCGCACTTAAGAAACTTTAGTTGTTATATCACACCAAGTCAAAAATAAAAAGAAGCCTACAACAATACTACACAATTTCTTAGCAAGAAAATTAAAGAGCTCCATTTTAAATATGGTTATGTTAGAACCGTGTAGTTAGTTCTAGAAATCTAAAAGAAATGTCAACAAGCTAGTAGATTTGAAGCTACCGACATACTGAAACTAAAACATCCAGTAATTTAACTACACCCTCCCCGTGGACTTTCTAACAGCAAGTTAGAACCGTGTAGTTAGTTCTAGAAATCTAAAAGAAATGTCAACAAGCTAGTAGATTTGAAGCTACCGACATACTGAAACTAAAACATCCAGTAATTTAACTACACCCTCCCCGGGGACTTTCTAACAGCAAGTTAGAACCGTGTAGTTAGTTCTAGAAATCTAAAAGAAATGTCAACAAGCTAGTAGATTTGAAGCTACCGACATACTGAAACTAAAACATCCAGTAATTTAACTACACCCTCCCCGTGGACTTTCTAACAGCAAGTTAGTTACGAACTTTATTTACTCGATAAGATAGTCCTGAAACATTTCAGCTATTACTATTGTGCTTTATAGCCCAACTTTACCCTCATGCCTCACTCTCCTGAAAATTCAAACATCCCCTCCAATTTCAGTTCCTGGGGAAAAACTATAGCTAAGAATTAAGTGGACACACGAATGAACCAGTTTGTTTCCAATGGTATATTTCAACTTTAAGCCCCTCCCATCCAATCAAAATAAAAACTTGTACTTACCATTTTCAACTAGGGCAAAAAAAGCTCTTTTCACCTGAGAGAAAGAAAATATGAAATATTAAGTTTATTTTTGTCCAATATTGGATGAGTAATTTTAATTTAGTATTCCAAACAAATCGTGTACAAGTTTTGGTAATTACACGTGAAACTTGAACTTCTTTAACATGTTTGCTGCCACACATCACTCGGTGACTTACAAAAGTAAAATAAGAATACAAAACAAAAGATAAAGTTTGTGAACAAAAGAAAAATATTGAAGGGCCTGTACACGAAGTGATAAGTATATAACAATTTGATTAAAACACATTGAATGAAAGTTGAGTTTGATTTCTGAAATCAACATTAACACTTTCAACAGGCTTAACTATGGTTTTTTATAGTTGTGATTTATCATGTTCCTACAAGTTTTCAATATCATGAACACTTTTATTCCAAGTTTCCTTACCAGTAGTTGAGTATCAAACACTACCAGCTTGGCACTAATTGGAATGATGTCATAACAATGGAAATGTTGAAAAAATTTTACAAACATCAGCTCCTCATTTCCTCCTGTTTAATAGAAAAATTCAAATAAACTTGATAAAATGTTTTCTAGACAAAAGTTACAAACAGTATTAAAACATTTAACCAAGTTTAGTGACGAAAAGTTAATTTAAACTCTCAATTTTAACTGTAGAAATTTAGAAAAAATTGATAGCACACACTATCAATTCAACTGTACTTTCTTCAGAAAAGTTTTTTTTATTTTTAAGTTCCTATTTTGAAAACTTGTGTACACACATAACAAGTTCAGTGCAAAATTTCATATTTTTAGTGTCAAACACTCGTCAAAACACTAGTTTTAGAAGTTTGTTTATACTGAAAAACAACTACAATTACACGAACAGAGACGATTCTTCACAACTTTCAGTAAAGAAACAACAAACAAGATTATTATTACTAAGGCGTACCTAGATCTTCAATATCGATCTTTTCAACCATAGGATTACTTGGAACCTAGAAGACAAGAGCAGTAGAAGATAGATCAGTCAACTTAAAAAAAAAAAAAAA
>NW_013672605.1:22558-26740 GCF_000517525.1 Limulus polyphemus
AAATAAATAAATAAATAAATAAATAATCAGTCTGTATTTCAAGAATAACAGAACAAATACACTGCAGACAAGGAGTACATCTCACAGGAAGAAATGTTAAGATTAGTTCGAGAGAAAAGTTTCAATCTAGTACAAGTGATCACATCTTTTACAAGTTATAGATGGTTTACTAATGTTTAACATTGTGTTCTTTATTTCTTTCTCAGTTTCCAAGATTAAACACTATTTAGTAAAAATTCTTGTTACAACTCCTGTTAAGCAGGCCTATCGCATTGTTCCAAGATTAAACACTATTTAGTAAAATTTTTGTTACAACTCCTGTTAAGCAGACCTATCGCATTGTTCCAAGATTAAACACTATTTAGTAAAAATTCTTGTTACAACTCCTGTTAAGCAGACCTATCGCATTGTTCCAAGATTAAACACTATTTAGTAAAAATTCTTGTTACAACTCCTGTTAAGCAGACTTATCGCATTGTTGTAAGATTAAAATTACCTGAAAATACCAGTGTATTGGAAAGAGAAAATTTGTGCAATGACTACATACTCTTATTGTAGAGCTTGCTACTAAGCCAACGCGCGTTGTCCTTCACTCCTACTCCACTAAGCCAACGCGCGTTGTCCTTCACTCCTACTCCACTAAGCCAACGCGCGTTGTCCTTCACTCCTACTCCACTAAGCCAACGCGCGTTGTCCTTCACTCCTACTCCACTAAGCCAACGCGCGTTGTCCTTCACTCCTACTCCACTAAGCCAACGCGCGTTGTCCTTCACTCCCACTCCACTAAGCCAACGCGCGTTGTCCTTCACTCCTACTCCACTAAGCCAACGCGCGTTGTCCTTCACTCCTACTCCACTAAGCCAACGCGCGTTGTCCTTCACTCCTACTCCACTAAGCCAACGCGCGTTGTCCTTCACTCCTACTCCACTAAGCCAACGCGCGTTGTCCTTCACTCCTACTCCACTAAGCCAACGCGTGTTGTCCTTCACTCCTACTCCACTAAGCCAACTCGTGTTGTCCTTCACTCCTACGCTCTAAGCCAACGCGTGTTGTCCTTCACTCCTACGCTCTAAGCCAACGCGTGTTGTCCTTCACTCCTACGCTCTAAGCCAACGCGTGTTGTCCTTCACTCCTACGCTCTAAGCCAACGTCGTGTTGTCCTTCACTCCTACGCTCTAAGCCAACTCGTGTTGTCCTTCACTCCTACTCTACTAAGCCAACTCGTGTTGTCCTTCACTCCTACTCTACTAAGCCAACTCGTGTTGTCCTTCACTCCTACTCTTGTACAATTTTAAGACTTCATAGTTGCACAAGTGACATTTTCCACAACTAAAAGGACTTACGAGCAAGAGTCAACCACTGAAGGGAGATAGTCAAAGTAGAGTCATTGCTGATACTGTGGAGGTCCATGACTATCTTGTTACAGCCAATGGCTTGGGAAGAACAGATACAAGTGATTTTAGTGCACCCAGAATTTTTTATTTTTTTTTAAATTACGTGCTTTTTCCTCAAGGACCAACCTCAGTACGAGGAGAATCGATGACCAAGGATTATTGTGGGCGGGTGGGGGTGGTGGGGGAATATGCCAAGACGGGGTGAGGCAGTCTTTGCAGGACTCCCAGACATATGTCAGCCAGAATAACCCTCCCCAGATCTGGTTACTACAGGACAATCTGACAACAGCGAGTAGGTCAGATGGCAGGCACTAAATGGTGAACTAAGTGGACCATGGAGCAGTGGCAAGCAAGAAGATATACTGATGAAACAACAATGGGCCACTGAGAAGCCTGGTGCTTAGAGCTGAAGGACAAGCTACCAATGTCAACTTATGCTGTACTGAAATAGGGATTGGCCACTCGAACAAGTCAGAGTAACTACAATACTATGCCTGCAATGTCAATGACAACTTAGCTGAGAGGTTGTAATATAAAAGCTCTGGCTATGATCATTGGTCCTCCACAAGTGAAGCAGGGAAGATTACCCCCCCCCCAATATTTAATGGTACAGCAAAGGAGAGAGTTTCCCAAAATATTTCAGGTGAGTAATTCCTTGGAACAGTTGGACTCTGGAGCACACTGTGCAATGCCAAATCCAGAGTTTCAATGGTCCAGCACTAGACTTCAGAGGGAGGTACAACTTTGGAACAGTCATTACCAAATTGCACCAGAGGTTTGACTTGAGGAAAGATAGAGAAATTCAGACAGTTCAAAACTTGGAAGGATGATGGTACCATGAAAATATGACCACTCACATGGAAGATCTGCACCATTTTCACAGTAAGGATTTCTTTACAGTGGCCTCAGTGGATCACAAAGATGCTCTTTTAATCAAGTTTGTGGAATCTCTCTCAGTTTGTAGCAATGCAGTAACTTGGAACTGATGACAAGAGATAAAACTGCAGCAGCTTTACCTCAGAGAGACCATTCTACCCATACATCCACATCACGAAGGTTAACTGGTTACTTACGTAACCTGGTACTGTAATGAAACCACACTTGTATCCAGTGGCTGGTTCTTCTAGTGGTTTACATGCCACA
Organism: Limulus polyphemus; assembly: GCF_000517525.1. Lineage (NCBI taxonomy): Eukaryota > Metazoa > Arthropoda > Merostomata > Xiphosura > Limulidae > Limulus > Limulus polyphemus. The sequence goes on from NW_013672605.1 coordinate 25,096, forward strand.
GTTTATGCCAATGATACCTCTGTCTGGATCTTATTTTAGAAAGGAGGAGCAAAGAGCTTAACTTGGCTGTGGAGTATCTGGTCACTTTAGAGTGTACTGTCTATGCCTTGCTGAGCATCAGGACAGTGGTTTCAAAGATGCAGTAAAACCAACGACAGGTAACTAACAATGCTGCTACAACTTTGGAAAACTATGGAAGCTCAAATTAGCTTGTATCAAAAGGTTTAGTTATCAGCTCAGCTTTCAGGGCGTGTGGGGTTTGGTAATGTGACAATCACAGTACAAGAGAAAAATAGTTCCTGGTTGACACAGGACCAGACAGAATGCTGCCAACTCATAGTACATCAGGCACTGAAAAAAAAAACACTCAGACCAGTCAACTCAAGCTTCATTCTGGTAAATATACTACATGTGAATGCAGAGGTAACTTCAACTATCTCTGAAATACATCATTTATAGAACAAGTGTATTCATTGTTAACCTTGGATCTGCCGTTAGTATTCTTAGAATGGATGGACAGGAGTTTTAGTTTCACCTGTGTAAAAGGTGAACCAATGGTCTTTGAAAGTTTAGTGCCAGCCAGACTAGACACAGGAACAGTGTACTACATGAGAAGTTACAGTACCTCTATGTGCACATTCCATGATTTATTGTGAAGTCTAGTACTTTGGTATCATGTAATGCAGATGGTTAGAGCCCACTTGTGAAATAACCTGTTTTTTGTCCATAAAGAAAGTAGCATTAATTCTATGTCAACTTATGCTGCACTGAACTAGAGATTGACCACACAGACACGTCAGTAAGTTTTAGTTTTGAGTAAATGTATCATTATTGAATTAGCTCCTCACCATGGGTAAATGAACCCCCAGGTTTTATTGTTGCAAGTCTGTAAACTTGCCATTGAGGTACAAGGAGGGATAGAGTCTTTGTGTTGTTCTGTAGTTATGGATGACCACTTATCCAGCTTCACATGAGAATCATTAACTAAGATAACAACAGCAGCACCAGGAGAATTGGATCAGTGTTACAATTATAGGAAGGAGTGGAATCTCATCTTTTGCTACTCATAGGCTCAGTCAGATCCGGAGCATAAATGATATGACAAAAACATATGCATGCAATTGTGAATCTTCACTCATAAAATATTATTACAACTTATGGTTCAAGTGGACCATACATAAACTAGTTGATGTATTTTTAAAACAGAGCAGATAGAACACTAGATAACAGTGCTGTAGGAATACTATTTGCTCGTACAACATTGCTTGGACCCAAGACACTTGTCTCACTATACATTGAATGTCCCAATTCTGGACACCATATACGAGTTGAGACCATTTCTGCCACACTGACAACAAGTAAAAGATTCCACTAGTGGTTGGGTGCAGCGAATACATTTCAGGAGTTCCGAGAATAGCAACTGAAGAACCCAGATTTAGCATGCATGCTCCTCACTATGCAGCAAGGTAATGTAGCCATCTCAGCATGAGAAACGTCACACAGATGTATTGAACCTGTATAACTTAGTTTTCAGTGCAGGAAGGTGTGCTGTGATGTTATTAACCAGTGAGGAGACCAGGTGTGGCTCAGCAGCATAGAAGACGTGTTCATCTTGTGCACTGGGGGGTCATTACTGTAATGTTAT
>NW_013672605.1:27740-36674 GCF_000517525.1 Limulus polyphemus
ACTTTCTGTAGATGGAGTCCAGGTTTTGGGGTCAGAAATTGTTTTTGTCTAGGACTGAACCATTGTTTTTGGCGTTTAATATTCGCAGAGAGAATACATTTTATCACCGGTGAAGATTCTGTCCAAAAATGGTTCACGCGCATTACAAGCCAGAAGAGACGAAGCAACGTTTACACGTTGGATTGGAAACTATGATCATCGGAGAGTTCGTAAGGCACCCAAACACATTCTTTATGGAGTTTTCCCATATTCTTTAGATGTTTACGTATTATTTTACGAGAGACATTCAATTTCAGTGCCATTTCACGAGTGTGTTGCCTTGGGTTAGACTCAACAAGTTTCAGAGCATCAATATCAATTCCAACATGTCGGCCCCCTGTCACAGTTTTTAAGGCTAAAGTCACCTGAACCAACGTTGACACTTACTTACGTTTAAAACATTTCCATAAACTTCTTTGATATTCTGTGGCTACAGAGGCGTTGTTTCCCTTCTTGTATTCAAACAGCATTACATGCCGAATGTTTGTCTCGTCGTGTGCCATCACTATAAGGGATTAGAGTATACTAAACTTTACACATTATATAGGTTACACTAACGTAACGTTTAGGAGGTTCGTTTAACTATAGGTGATGTACGATTTTTCGGGGGGTGGTTAATGGAAGTGTTCCAAAACGCGACATTAATTTCTTTACGATCTAATATAAAAACTAACAGGATTTGTGAATCTAGAAACGATTTTGTTGTGGTAAGAAAATGTAGAAATTATTTCTAATGAACAGTGACCAACTTATATCAAAACACTTCACAAGAAACTAGTTTTTAATATGACAGTAGAGAAAGTGTTACCTGAAGTGTCTGCATATCTAGCTGTACATTTCTTTGCACTTTGGAGTCAGACTTACCAAATACGTGTAAATGAAGAGACATCTTTGTACATTGCCGCGTTTAACTCTTAACATTTGGTAAAGTTACAGCAAAACAAAACTAATTAAGTGAACTTCAAAAAACAAAAAAGTCAGAACATGAATTAGTGGGGGGAAGGAAGTACCCCCCACCTCGATCACCAAGTCTGTCGTATCCCACCGGCTCGATAAACCGAAATATTAAAGAAAGGCCTAGCAGGCAATGCACGAGGAAGACGTAATGTGAATGACGTATTACGTTTTTGTTGTTTATTTAGTTATTTTTCACTCAAGTTGTCACGATCTCTTACCCTAGCCCAACATTCCTTTTTCAGAAAACAACTACATTCTGTGAATCGGTGGAAGGCCTAACAAGTGTCATTTTTTTAATGAACTAATGAAATCTACAACGCTGCTAACAAAATGTTCTGTTGTTTGGATAGTTCTTTTGAATTTTGTGGCGAAAATAACGCAAAGTACAATTCATCCATTTGTAACTATTACAAGTTAGCTTATTTCAAAATTTATACAGGTTATGTTCACCAATAACCTTTCAAAAGAAGTTACTCCTTAATGATGGTACTATGTCCAACTTACAAACGTGTAGAACTTTTTACCTGATCCATCAGTTAGTTAACTCACTGATCTGAATGTTTCTCCAACTTAGCTGCATCCTCATTCACTCACTACTCAATGCCTTCTCTACCACTGCCTATTAGTATTTATATCTCATGTATCCTTTTTTAGGTATTACACGAAGCTTTTTGGTTATTACATCATGAACTTTCTAGATCTAGTGTCATAATAACGATCATCAGCTTTTAGCAAATAAGTGAATTATAGCATTGAAAATGTAGCTATATGATTGAAGGGCCTTCGACACTGACACAGAATAGAATTCATAAAGCACTTAAAATATTGCACGATTTTTAATCTTAGCGAAACATTTACTTTGAAAAGTAATTTATACGATTTTTTGAACGAGTTGTTGTAATGAGAATTCAAGTTTTGGGAAAAATAATGTGATATCCATCGCACAAGTTAATTTCTTACCTACAGGTTATTATCACTTGTACACAGTTGCTTGTTTTGAAAAACTACACGAGGGCTACCTGCGCTAGCCGTCCCTAATTTAGCAGTGCAAGAATAGAGGGAAGGCAGCTAGTCATCACTACCAACCACCTACTCTTGGGCTACTCTTTTACCAACGAATAGTGGGATTGACCGTCACATAATAACGCACACACGGCTGAAAGGGCGTGCATGCCTGGTCATGCCTATACTTTTAGGCCTTTCATTTTCAGATTTACTCACTAATGTCACTAGGACTAACGCACAAATAAACTTTTATAATTGTATAGGTAACCGATCGAGTAACTGAATACATGGGATAGCTAGCACTAATACAAATACTTAATTGAATGACGGGCACTACCGTCTTGAAACTAATAATGCTTCACTGTTTCTCGTACTTAGAATGTAACCTTGTTTGTAAACACTCCTCAAAATCTCTTGATCATAAATACTCGTGAACGTTCTAGAATTACCGTTATAAACGTAATTAATTTTAGCGTCATGTGTTCTCAGGTTACATCTCAGTTGAAACATTGGGAATACATCTTACAATAGAACGATACTGAGCGAAAGAAGACTCACGAACAAATATTGGCAATTCATGGTTAACTACAGCGATTGGTCGATACACTTCTATCTAACAATAAATCGCGCACTCCAGTCTCAGAAGCTGTGCTAACATGGGACGCCCAAGATGGCGCCCAAAACGGCAGAAGTAAATATCTTGTGAAGTTCTGCTTAATACTTTCTTACTTCAAGAAAGAAAGATAGGCGTTGTTAAAAACTCGACTAACTTTACATGTACGTAGTTTAAATATAGCGATCGACAAAATTGTAGAATACAGTAAATTATAAATGCAAATCCAAGATTTGGAAAGCACAAAAGTAAACGGAAGTATCAGAAAAGTTCCTTGCATCATAATACAGTTAACGTCCTCAGTTGTTTGACTAAAGGCAGTCAAATGAAGGTAAATATTTTAAGAATATCAGATGCACGTTCAGTTATATCCTTAACTATTAATTACTTGAAGTAATTTTCATCTACGAACAGCTTTATTAACAAATTCAGTTACTCAATCATATACGGTAATTATATTGTACTGTTTATTAACAATATAAATGTCAAGTTACACGTGTCATCAGGCAACAGTATTACATCATTAAACACTTTTCTTAATCTATTCACTTGGGGGGGGGGGGGTTAGGAATTACAAGTGTATATAATAATATTCCCACCAGCGGCCGCCATCTTAGTTGTGAGCCCCCTTCCCAACACAAGCGGAGTATAGCTATATACGGTACAAAAATGGTACCCGTTTGTTGGGTCCCTGTACACTGCATGACCTGCACCCCCTGTATGTCCGCCACTGATTCCAACCACACTATATTTGTTATATCCATTGCCGACGACGCGTTTCGCTCAATCCAGGGCTCTTCAGGCCGTATGGAATACAACATACAGTAATAGTTAGAACATTTTAAGTTAAAAACATTAATAGGCCTAATACTAACGTTACAACAAGAATAATTTTAATCATTCTTCGCCAGCTTCTGGAACACCATAACAACACAAACTTTGTCACTTTCGATAACTGGGCGGCAAACTTACAAATGTATAAATAAACTAACGCTCCCAATTATATTCATGTTGCCTCATGAGTTACGCTTAACTCCCTTAAAAAAAAAAAAAAAGAGGTCCAGTAGCGCAGTTGTATTCAAATATTTCAAAATGTTGTTCTCGAGAGTCAGGGCCAGATAGTGCAATATTTAGTATTGAGGGTCAAGTGGACCTTATGTTTCGCGACAAAATCGTAGCCAGCTGGTGTACACGAGTTTATATTTGTCTTAAGATATATATAGTTTACATTAACACACAGGTAAGTACCCCCAAAATATTTCTCTTGTACAATTTCGTTGTATGGATGCTTACGTATTTAGAATTATTAAATTTTACCCTTATTAGCTGGTGGTATTGGTAATTGGACGTACTCCCCTCGTAATGAGAGTCACGTAATAAGTGCGTGCTCTAGTGTTCAAATATACAACTATTTGGTGTACCCGCGTTCGTGACCTAACGAAACTTCCGTTTTTGACAAAAACGTTAATGTTAAACAGCTGCACCCAACGAACACTAGTAACAGTTCCATGGCATAAACAATCAATACTCAAAACCAGCCACAAACGTTTAACACACCAACTTTACCATACGCCAGCCACTAACGTTTAACACACCAACTTTACCATACGCCAGCCACTAACGTTTAACACACCAACTTTACCATACGCCAGCCACTAACGTTTAACACACCAACTTTGTTACCATACATACACCAGCCACTAACGTTTAACACACCAGCCACTAACGTTTAACACACCAGCCACTAACGTTTAACACACCAACTTTGTTACCATACACCAGCCAGTTTGATGCATTGCTTTAAAAGTTTTATGGCTGATAAAATCCCGACATATCGATTGGTGAGTAACACATTGTCGTTAAGATAGGGTTTAGGGTTGGTTAGATGACAGCAGAGTACTGAATAAATACAAGATGGACTTATACACTCACGTAATTAACATTATCGAAAAGCTGTCTACAAACAAGAAATACGACTACGAGTGTTCCCTTTTTTGGTAAAGATTTTAAGGATGTTTCTTATAAATAGTTGTTGTTTTTTTAAGAATAAGAGCTTAGTTTTGTACGATATTTTACGGATTCCACCCACCCTGCAAGAGACTCAAATACGTTTTCGTACATGTTAATTAACAAGGTCTGTTTATAACACCACACAAGTTAATAAATATTGGCCTAACGTTATTTCTCGTTCCGTGGTTATCTAAACAGTCAGGAGCTTTAGGCTAAGTTGATTATTGGAATTTTAAAAACAGATATAAAACGGTGGTTCGGGTTGAGTCTGGACGATTAACGTCTCACATATTCACCACCACAAAATAAGATATGCAAAACATTCACAGATTTAACTCTTTTTGTTCACGCAATTACAAGAAAAACAATAATAAAACACCTTTACTGAAATGTAAACGTTCGACACCGTACTGGTATTGTTAGATTACATTTAACACACGTTGGTTGTATCAGTGCAACAAAAGTACACACCGACTCTGGACTTGTTGGAACATACATACACAAACTACGAATATCAATAAAAACTAACCTATATGGTATACAACAAGTAAACTGTTTACTAACCACTGTTCTTCTTAAAAGATGGTGGGAGTGCCGGACGTTAGAGCGCTGGGAGCGCATGGTTTCTTCTGTTGTTACTGTTAGGTGAAATTAAACCACTTGTAACGTTGTATTATTTCACAGTTTCGTTTACGATCACGATGAACGTATAGAAAATTAGTGGAAATTCCCTTAATGTTCAACCTTAGGTCGTTTTTAATATTTTTCAGAATATGTTGCCCCTGCGTTTCGAATAAAAAAAAAAGACGATGTACGATTTAGAAAGGGTTAACCCTTACGTATCATAATATACACAGATTAACAGAATACGAAGAACCGAACTAGGGAAAATTAACGAAAGTTTATTGTTACGCGAAGTTATTAACAACTAAAACCTACAACCACGCCTAATGACTTTAAATTTAATCCTCGCCATTCATCGACAAAAACACCACACTTCGGTGTATCTATTCTTACGATTTAAAACTATCGCCCCAGATAGTCCGATTCCCATACACACACGCAAAACCACAATAGCAAAACTAAGCAAGTAAGAACGCGCTTCGATCCACTAAATATATATATATATATATGTATATATACTTCTATCACACTCAAGAAGCGCCATCTACCGAAAACTTTCAACGAAAACAACCAGTGTGGTAGAGCTAAATTTTATTGTATCGGAGCCCTGCCAGAATTTGTCAGACGTGTGACGTCACCACTACGATAAACAATTGATATTCAAAACCTAATTTCCATTTTAAATAACAAAATACACGCAGCACTAAACCATCAGAGACAACTATTATATTAGTAATAAACTGAATATGTAAATATTACCGAGAGGAAACACGCACTTGACTTCCTTTATATTAAGCAGAGGGGGGGGGACGTTAACAAGTGTGTAGCATAAAAAAATTCTTAACATTAAAACAAGTTTTAAAAAGCACATATTTCAGTAGCCTATTATATTTCTAACTGCACTGCAGTATTAACAACTTTGACTTTTATCACGTTTTACAAACCTGGACCTGCCAACACGTATAATTAAAATAAAGGCTTTGTTGTATGTTACGTACATAATAAACCGTTTAAAAACACACAATTGTAAGATGTATTTTATTAAGGTGTTTTAATATTACATTTGTGTGTCTTAATAATCACGTGATGTAAGATAAACAACACGTTGTTTTTGGTATACAGAAGCAGATTAAAACTTCGCCTTGAGCAGTTGTGTAGACTCATTAATAAATAAATACTAGTATTTATTTACTTAGAGCTCCACACGTTTAAAAGTACGGTAAATATAGTTGTTGTATAAAACCATGCTAGTTTCTGGTTAGATTCCTGCCTGATTATTCCTTATTGGAGCGTTTCCCAAAGTGTGCCTCCCCCCAGAGGTTTAGGGTAGAGTAAATAGTGCATATAATTAAGCCTTTTAATATATTTTTAGTAGTGAAACTAATAAGTAGTTACTACTACATAATGTGTATATGTGTTTTATGTTTCGTCACTTAAATTTAACTCACTCTTTCATTCATAAAAAAAAACAAGAGGGTGGCGCGCAAGAAACCATGTCTATTCAAGGGGAGGACGTGGATGACAAAAGTTTGGAAAATGTTGCCTTATTAAAGCATAAAGCTGTACAGTGAGCTAGCTAGGGTACTGTTGACTAGTTGCCTTTCCATCCAGTCTGTCAATTTAGGGACGTATAGAGCACGTGTTTCGGAAATAAACCTGATAAATTTAAAAGTACATACAGATACACGGCTTGTTATTTTGGTTAATATTTCGCCCACAACAAGTGCATAGTTCTACACACCAGTATTTCTCAAATATTTTAGGCCGTCCCCCGTTTCTTCTCTGTCATACACTTTTCTCCCCCCATAAAAAAAACAAACGTTCAACTAATTTAAATCGTGAATATATATATATATATATATATATGTATGCAGCCAATGATAACAACGACAAACTTAGCTTAAGAAAACGAACTATTTTTCTGACGCTCCCCCCTCAAATAAGGTAGCGCCCCACAGTTTCACACTAAACTTCGTTCTAGCTGTGAAACACCATACATAAAAATGCGCTGAAAAAAGTTGTCGTCCTTATGCGGGGTAGCGATAAGTTTATGGGCATGGGCGCTAAAATCCGAGGTTCTAATTCCCCACTGTGGCTTAGCTATAAAATAAACAAAGTTCCCAGGACATCACTTATGTATATCCAAATTATTTGTTCTATTATAAAAACTTTTGGGATCTTCTTCACAAGATTCACCCTCGAATCATCGTACACATAGACATATTTCAAACTTAGTCATTAATTTTCTTTGTTGATGTCGCCATAAAAGAAGTGTCTTAAAATACGGTCAACCAATTACACGCTAACTGGAAGTGTGACGTCATCGGTGTCAGATTCTTGTTAAGTTTGCGTCTGGTTTTGACACAAGTTTCGAGGCGACTATGCCAGATTATCGTAACGTAATAACATCGTATTTCTTTCAACCCAAATATGATGAAAGCGAAATAGAACATTAACATTAGAAGAAACCAGGCCTAAAGGTATTGTTTTCTACAAAGAAAGGTAATGATTTAGGAAGTGTCTAAATATAGCAACAACAATGGTATTTCGTAACGGCACGATAATAGTTACATTGTTTTACACAAATCGAAAATGTACTTTTCTGATTAAATCGGTTCATGATGCTTTTAGAAATCAAACGATTTTAATTTTATGCTGGGCAACGACAGTTTGAACAAGTAGCGTTTCGTTGGCTGCAATATTTTGATGGAAGGTTAAAAAGATGAATTTCTATCAGAACGTGCAAGTTTTCATTTTGATACATCGCTACTTTATATGCAAATTCCTTTCTCTGTATAAAAATATTTACTTTCTTTGGTAGATCTAGGAATATGCTTCCTTAAAGCTTTTAGAAAAAAAAAGTATTATGATACTATTGTTTAAATGTTTTACGCATAAGTTGTGATGAAGAACAGAGAATAGTCATTCGTCCGACACAAAATTTTTGTTTTTTGGACATTGTTTGTTGATTAGGCCATCATAGTTCTCCAGTAAGTAAACACATAAGTTAATCTATTAATAATGACATTCAAAAACAGACTTTTAAAATTGTGATTTTCAGACCTTCACGTGCTGGTGTCACTTATTCTTTTAGATCTTATTTTCTGTCAGTTGAAGATGACCACACTTCCGGACTGTCAGGAAGTTCTAACTGTGTTGATTTGTAATGTGGCGAATAGACGAACTGAACTACCGTTACAAGAACCACCACGGCTGGTTCACTTGCAGGAGAACTGAACTACCGTTACAAGAACCACCACGGCTGGTTCACTTGCAAGAGAACTGAACTACCGTTACAAGAACCACCACGGATGGTTCACTTGCAAGAGAACTGAACTACCGTTACAAGAACCACCATGGCTGGTTCACTTGCAAGAGAACTGAACAACCGTTACAAGAACTATCACGGATGGTTCACTTGCAAGAGAACTGAACTACCGCTACAAGAACCACCATGACTGGTTCACTTACAAGAGAACTGAACTACCGCTACAAGAACCACCACGGATGGTTCACTTTCAAGAGAACTGAACTACCGCTACAAGAACCACCACGACTGGTTCACTTACAAGAGAACTGAACTACCGCTACAAGAACCACCAGGGATGGTTCACTTTCAAGAGAACTGAACTACCGCTACAAGAACCACCACGGCTGGTTCACTTGCAAAAGAACTGAAGTTCTCA
>NW_013672605.1:37486-45271 GCF_000517525.1 Limulus polyphemus
CGAACATTACAAATCGTTTCACTTCAGTGGATTCTCGTTAGACATTAGTATTTTTACGAAAACATTACTTAACGTCATCGGTGAAACTCGAACTGTAATCAACGAGAACTACAGGGCTAGCTAGCTCCTTGCGAAGTAAATTGTACCTACATCAACTAGTAATCAATTCGCTCATCGTGAACCCTCGATAAGATATCAAGGAAGTTCTAAACTAGACAGAAGACTTTATAATGCTTGTAAGTTTGTGAAACTTTTGTTTATAAATCATTGTTTGTAATAACTATATGTAATAATTGTTATTGTAAATTGTACTGTTGTGTGTATATTAACACTTATTTGTGTTAAAAGAGAAAACTGTGTATCAATCATGTTGGCAAACTTCATAAACTGACTATATATCGGCATTTATTTAAATAATAAATCTAAAGTACTAAATTTAAGTTTATCATTTAACTCAATTTCAGTCCATTTAAAATTCTAATACGTAACACCCTGTAAACTATTATAATAATACTCCGTTTTTGTCTGTCCTTAGTAAGTTGCACATTCATTTTATCTAATTGCGCATGCGCGCGCGCACTTAATTTAAACGAATGTAAACAAAAGGCTTATGCAAATACACTTTAGTCGACGTTTTGTACAGCAACATATTAAAAGCTTATCAAAGCTTTTAAAAAGGTTTAACATTAGGTCGTAGAATAACATTAAGTTTATTTAATGATAGCGTAAACTACGATAAAGTTTAGTCCTAACCAAACTAAAGCAAACAATATACACAAGTTAGTGTTAATATATTTCTTTACCAAATATAGGCCGTACTTAATAAAAGCTTAATTAATGTTAGGCTTAAGACAAGTGGACTTAGATTTCAGTCTATGATTAGAATTATTTTGTATTATTCTAGAAATCCTATATTTAAAGAACTACTGTTGTAATAAAGATACTAATTTGACCGCAAGGGTTTAGCGGGTTTAGTATTTAGATTTGGGAACCGCTTCTTCATGTGATAGAAATGTACCTCACTGAACACATCAGCCATTTCAGGGAAACACTGCAAGACAAACAAGATTACTTAATGACGGAACCAGCACTCGAGTGATCTCAGAAGCTTTTGCTGTTTTGTCTGTTAATCATAATTAGTTTGTTTATTATTAATTGTAATTATTGTTGTAGAATGTTAGCAACTTTTCTGCTAGTAATTATAACATAAATGTCTTTTAGGTGTGGCTTTGTTTCGTTTTGTTGTTCAGCATAACCTGGTTTTTAGCGTTACAAGCCTTCATGCGCGTCGTTAAGCAACTGGGAACCGTACCTTCAATCTTTTAATGTTTAGCAGAATTACTTGTTTTGTCAGAAAACCGTTATTTTTGTAAACATCACAGTCCCGTAATTCATATTCTGAGAGTAACGACTACAGTTGTGCCCATTGGCTCTTTCTTTTAACGTGACTGGCGTAATTCATATTTTCAAAGTCTCGATTGTGGAACTGCATTTCTGAGAATCAGTATTAGGCCTGAAGTCGAGATTTGAGAATCAGAATTACCGCAGTTAATACCATAAGGAGTTGGAAGTTAACCAACCTAGGTTATTCAATTGACGAAGTTAACCAACCTGGATAATTCAACTGAGGACGTTAAATTTAATTTCTCTCTCCGTTTGTATACAACTATGCAAATTAATTTCTACTAGGTTGAAACGAAGAGTAAAAAACCAAACATATTTCCCCCATGTGTGTGTGTGTGTGTGTGTGTGGCAGGAATAGATTTCGAGAATAGTACCAGATAATTCGTGTGGGGTGTCTACGGGTTTTAATAGATTTCGAGAATAGTACCAGATAATTCGTGTGGGGTGTCTACGGGTTTTAATAGATTTCGAGAATAGTACCAGATTGGTTTTTGGAACATTTATTTTAATTCTGTTTTTGACAGTATTCAACTGTTTGGTTTCGTACTGGTTGTAGGTTTGTGGCGGAGGGGGTCGTGGAACTCTTCCATATTTCCACATCGTCTGCGAATTGAGAAGTAAGACTATAATTTGGATCTGTTAAGTTGCTTATAGTCCATTGATGTATGCATTACTAGTTGTGGACTCTAGGACAAACTATGGACCTCAAACTTTTGATCTGTTAAGTTGTTTATAGTCCATTGATGTATGTATTACTAGTTGTGGACTCTAGGACAAACTATGGACCTCAAACTTTTGATCTGTTAAGTTGTTTATAGTCCATTGATGTATGCATTACTAGTTGTGGACTCTAGGACAAACTAAGGACCTCAAACTTTTGATCTGTTAAGTTGTTTATAGTCCATTGATGTATGCATTACTAGTTGTGGACTCTAGGACAAACTAAGGACCTCAAACTTTTGATCTGTTAAGTTGTTTATAGTCCATTGATGTATGCATTACTATTTGTAGACTCTAGGACAAACTAAGGACCTCAAACTTTTGATCTTTTAAGTTGTTTATAGTCCATTAATGTATGCATAACTAGTTGTGGACTCTAGGACAAACTAAGGACCTCAAACTTTTGATCTGTTAAGTTGTTTATAGTCCATTGATGTATGCATTACTAGTTGTGGACTCTAGGACAAACTAAGGACCTCAAACGTAACACAAAAAATTCACTTCTAATTAATTATGTAAGTTATCTAAAAACACAATATCTTGAAACCTAATAACACTAACCAACTAAGTTATACATTAACTTAAAGCTTAATAAGAGAGGAAAAGCACGAACTTAACACTGAAAGACTACAACAATACTGAAACTGTTTGTTAACTGAAGCTTCAAGTTAACAGTGTTCAACTCCATGTGATATTTCTCTGGCTACTACGTCCACTCCACAGTGTTCAACTCTATGTGATACTTCTCTGGTTACTACGTCCACTCTACAGTGTTTAACTCCATGTGATACTTGTCTGGAACCAGACAAGTATCACATGGAGTTGAACACTGTGGAGTGGACGTAGTAACCAGACAAGTATCACATGGAGTTAAACACTGTGGAGTGGACGTAGTAACCAGACAAGTATCACATGGAGTTAAACACTGTGGAGTGGACGTAGTAAGAACACTGTGGAGTGGACGTAGTAACCAGACAAGTATCACATGGAGTGGACGTAGTAACCAGACAAGTATCACATGGAGTGGACGTAGTAACCAGACAAGTATCACATGGAGTGGACGTAGTAACCAGACAAGTATCACATGGAGTGGACGTAGTACTCCATGTGATACATGTCTGGTTACTACGTCCACTCCACAGTATTCAACTCCATGTGATACTTCTCTGGCTACTACGTCCACTCCACAGTGTTCAACTCCATGTGATACTTCTCTGGCTACTACATCCACTTCTTTGTTTTTTTTACAAGTTAAATTCCTCACTGCAAGGTTTTATTTACTGCCCAAAAGTTTAAAGAGTTGGATGAATGTTCCTTTCACTGAAGAAATTTCAATGGCAAATAAGAAGAATGTCAGAAGAAGAAAACGAAGTTTCCATGGGAACCAGCACCTTGATCGGCTATTGGCTAAATGTAGCAGAACTGAGCCACGTGCCACTTCAGAGGCAGGGAAGAAACTAAAACATGGGTTGTAAAAAGTTGCACCCTAACAATAAAAAGTCTGTAACAAGAGGGCTGATTTGTAGTGTTAAAAATAATGTTTTTCTTTTCTGTGATAGTGAAGTTAGGTTCGTGCTTTTCCTCTCTTCTTAAGCTTTAAGTTAATGTATAACTTAGTTGGCTAGTGTTATTAGTTTTCAAGATACTGTGTTCTTAGATAATATGTATCTGAGCTCATTAATATGCGCATACTAATGAAATAATTTGCATAATTAATTGGAAGTGAATTGTTTTGTGTTACGTCATCAACGTTTGAGGTCCTTAGTTTGTCCTACAGTCCAAAACCAGTAATGTATACATCAATGGGCTTTAAACACCTTCAGGCCATGTTGCTTGCATACCCGATGAAGAGGATAGGACTAATACCTCTTCCTGGGGAACAACAACGCCCCCCCCTTATCTTTCGGGCATGTTCATGTACAGTGAATGGGGGAAATCTTTAGTTCTCGTTAACAGTTTATTTTAGTAGACCAAATTTAGTCTTACTGACAGCAAGGGCAAATAAATTATAGACTGCATATGATGATTGTAAAGTTGAAATATGGTCTTTAAATCTAAAGAAAACCCGCAGGAATACAGTACTTAAATCTAAAGAAAACCCGCAGGAATACAGTACTTAAATCTAAAGAAAACCCGCAGGAATACAGTACTTAAATCTAAAGAAAACCCGCAGGAATACAGTACTTAAATCTAAAGAAAACCCGCAGGAATACAGTACTTAAATCTAAAGAAAACCCGCAGGAATACAGTACTTAAATCTAAAGAAAACCCGTAGGAATATATTTTTTTTTAATGTAAAAAAAAAACAAAAAGAAAAACGTAGAAATATAACCCACCATGGTTAACAAAGCAATAATGGCCCCTACCACCCTGTGATGAGCAATTGTAAAAATGGATTTAGTAGGTGATCCATTCTGCAAAAGCAATCCAGTAATGGATCACCTACTGATCAACATAATAACTATCCTTACCTGTTTGGAGTCGTTTCGATGGATTAAAGCTCGATGATGATCGAATCCATCAAAAGATCCATGGGTTAGAAACGTCCGTCGCTTCTCTGGGTCTATCAACTGTCGTCGTAACGACTTACCTTCATTAAGGAAAACAAAACGACAGTATGTTAGGATCTATCGTTGATTTTATGTTGAAAACATTCGTTTTATGAAAAGCTTATATCGGGCGCATCTTTGCGACAGAAAAACATGAAAAAGGATTTTTTTTTTTTAAATACCCTGAAAATTAAAAACATTCATGTCGTAATTGGAAAGTAAAACACAATTACGCCCATTACACTTAAGCCTAAACTTTTGTATGAACGTAGTGTATAATAATTACTGGAAATAAGATACGAATAATAATAATTATGGAATAATGTATACGCAATATATTACCATGAAAGTTAACACTACTCCTCAATCATGGAATGACGTATACGCAATATATTACCATGAAAGTTGACACTACTACTCAGTCATGGAATGACGTATACGCAATTTATTACCATGAAAGTTGACACTACTCCTCAATCATGGAATGACGTATACGCAATATATTACCATGAAAGTTGACACTACTACTCAGTCATGGAATGACGTATACGCAATATATTACCACGAAAGTTAACACTACTACTCAATCATGGAATGACGTATACGCAATATATTACCATCAAAGTTGACACTACTCCTCAGTCATGGAATGACGTATACGCAATATATTACCACGAAAGTTAACACTACTCCTTAATCATGGAATGACGTATACGCAATATATTACCATGAAAGTTAACACTAGTCCTCAATCATGCACTTGGCTGCTGACGAGACCTTAAGTCCAATAATAGCAGAGCTTATCAAGTCAGCTATTTATATCAGTAATTTACAAAACATCCAATCACGTTTCACAGCTAGCTATGTAGAATGAACGTTGTCTTGTCTGGTACGGTTCCGTATCGACAATAGTGGACAGAGAATAACACCAATACAGTACAATGAACGTTGTCTTGTCTGGTACGGTTCCGTATTGACAGTAATGAGACAGAGAATAACACCAATACAGTTGAATGAACGTTGTCTTGTCTGGTACGGTTCCGTATTGACAGTAATGAGACAGAGAATAACACCAATACAGTTGAATGAACGTTGTCTTGTCTGGTACGGTTCCGTATTGACAGTAATGAGACAGAGAATAACACCAATACAGTTGAATGAACAGAGAATATATTAATTTAATCTATGGCTACCTATGACAAGACGAGTACTTCTTTTAATCTATGGCTACCTATGACAAGACGAGTACTTCTTTTAATCTATGGCTACCTATGACAAGACGAGTACTTCTTTTAATCTATGACTACCTATGACAAGACGAGTACTTCTTTTAATCTATGACTACCTATGACAAGACGAGTACTTCTTTTAATCTATGACTACCTATGACAAGACGAGTATTTCTTTTAATCTATGACTACCTATGACAAGACGAGTATTTCTTTTAATCTATGGCTACCTATGACAAGACGAGTACTTCTTTTAATCTATGGCTACCTATGACAAGACGAGTACTTCTTTTAATCTATGACTACCTATGACAAGATGAGTATTTCTTTAACCTATGACAAGACGAGTATTTCTTTTAATCTATGGCTACCTATGACAAGACGAGTACTTCTTTTAATCTATGGCTACCTATGACAAGACGAGTACTTCTTTGACATACTCTGCACTCATGTTCAGTGACTAAGTTTCCTTTTCACGTAGTTCATTGTGTAATATGTAACACAATGTGTAATTTTAGTAATGTTCTTTGTAGGTTCATAACTAATAACAAACTTTAAAAAATATTTATCTAAGGATTCTTTCAAAAGGATATACTTCTGATTCGGTAGCCCACTGTGCGGCTTTGGGCTTAACAACAAACAAACAAACGTTTAAAAGTCAACAATTTATCTGTTTTGTAAACAACTTTTATAAAACAAAATGTCCAGCTTGGTTAAAAATGTAAACTTTTAAGGTTTTATTGTTGTCTAGTTTAGTGACTATTATTATAATTTTTGATTTTTTTCATGGCTATGAATTTTTCTAAATATTTAAATCGTCTTGGAGGCGGGTAGTTAATTTATATTATATAAGTTTTATCAAGCTCAATTATTTCATAGCTAAACATATTAATGTAACTGCCGATAGGTGGCTACCCTAACCATGATACTCCACGTATGAAGTTTATTTTCTTCTTTAAACACCAGATGGCTTTGAGAAATGTGTTTTCAGTTAAGCACAAAGCTATACAATGGGCTATCTTTACTGTGTGTATCAAAACACGGTTTTTAGACTTGCCGCTTGGGAGCGGCTCTGAAGGGATGAAAGGGAGATGTGAAACGTACCAATTCCAAGTTATGAAGGACGTTGGTTATATATATATTCACGGGGTCTTTTACTTTATAACCCTTTCGGATCTCTTTCACCTTTCTGATACAAGTTTGAATGTTATTGAGCCAAGAACATTCCTTCTTTGATCTATACATCCCATATTACACTAAAGTGCAACTCAACAATGAAGACACGTGAATTCTAGCCTCATCATCAGTAGTAAATACCAAGTTAGATTGAAAACTAGCTACATTAACTTTTACAAACAATACAGACAGTATTACATGCTATGTCTAAATATCGCTTAAATAAATACGTTTGCTTTTTTGTTCACTCTTTGAGCCAGAAACAGGAATACTACGACTCCTGGCTCTAATTAGAACACAAAAAATAAACAACGTGTTATATTACATTTAACAGTCGCATGTCATTAATGTAGTTTTAAACGAGAGATATTTCCATGTATTTCGCGCGTTTCCACAAATTAATCTACTTGCTTTTTACCAATTTTTAACGTATAATAACAATTACTACCGTTTGTAGAAACATTCCAAACAACTGTAGGTGCAACATGATGATTTCGGCTGATGGTCTACCCTTCCTTCCCTCCGTTCTCGATGGAGGAGCAGACATATGGGGGACTAAAACCCTTTAACACAAAGCTACATATGGGGGACTAAAACCCTTTAACACAAAGCCACATATGGGGGACTAAAACCCTTTAACACAAAGCTACATATGGGGGACTAAAACCCTTTAACACAAAGCCACATATGGGGGACTAAAACCCTTT
>NW_013672606.1:0-3868 GCF_000517525.1 Limulus polyphemus
GAACGTATAATTTGTATTCGTCACTTTCAGAATCAAAGGGGCAGTTGTCCCCATTTCCAACAATATTTTTAGCCGAATTTCATTTTTGGGTATCCATCCGTCTCCAAGTTACTGGTTTTAAATATCTGTCTTTCTCCAAGTTTCTGGTTTTAAATATCCGTCTTTCTCCAAGTTTCTGGTTTTGGATATCCGTGAACCATCTCTTCACGTACTAACAGTCACAGTAAGTTACACGTTTGAAATAAAATAAACTACATGCTATGTCCGAGATAATCCAAACAAACCCAACATGTAGACCTTATCACACAAAGCAACTAAGTACTTCGACGGTACTTGATATGTTTGATAAGGTGTGATATATGGGATAATGGTTCCTGGCATGAAACTTTGAATACTGAGCAAGAACTGTCTCTTTCATGTCCAACCTAAATATCATGTTATATACGAGGCCACAACACCTGAAGCCAAACTATAAATATGTTGACATTTAAAACACGTAAATTTGTTATTTGTGATAGACTCACCGTATATGTTCTTGTACTGAGCTATTGATTATCGAATATTTAAAGAGAATCACGAACAGAACTTTTCAGTGCAAGTGCATTATTGCTAATATATTAAGGAAAGCATTCTAATATAATGAAACCCTCTCTACTTCAATACACTGCCCTCTAGAGAAAACGCGATGTAATTACGTTGACTTGATTAGGCCTAATCTCTGTCAGTAGGAGTTAGGCTTAAGAAAGCTCAAATTATTATTACTCATATTGTGCAAAATTATTTAATACGTAATACACGTACATTGCATATCCTATAAATTCGTGATGGTGTGTCGCTATGGTTACGTACGATAGGATCACTACTCGAGGGTCAGGCGGCTAATGCAAAATGCATAAGTTATTAGGAATCTTTCCATTTCCTGTCTTCTCAGGAATAAGAAACCACGAGCTCACTGCTTTAGAATAACGGTAATAATAGATAATAGCTAAGGATGGGCCTCATACTGTGAGACACACACACACACACTCTTACTACTGAAAGGCCTAAAGTAGACAAAGATCTTTCGTTTTTTCTTGCAGAAACACCTCATAAAAGACACAGAAGTTTTATTATTATTACTATTATTTTAACTGATTAAAATACAAACGTAAGAAGCAAGAATGCTTCTTCCCACAGAAGTTTTAGAAACAACAACAACAGAAAAAAAAACATTTATATGGAGTGCTGCAGTCATGTAGTTATGTTTGTATACACAACTTCTACAAAGTCTAGGCATTTAATACGCTCTGAAAGTAAAGTCGTTGTTAGGCTTAACCAGCTGAGTCAATATATTTTAATGCACTATATATATATATATATATATCGCGTTAGGACCACCCACCTCACTCGTTCCCATATGCGAAACCATAGAAAAATATTACGTAAATAGTTACGTCATCTGTTCTATTCACTATCAACAACACACACAGGTTCAAGTTATACTTGATGACTGTATTAAGAAACCTCAACCACTGTACAATGACTTCTAAAGAACAAAAATTCAACCAACAATACATTTGGAGTCTGGCGTGTCTTTGTTATTTTTTTATTTATAATTCACGATAATAACAAAAGTAATAATAAAACTTCTAGATGGGCTCTCAGTAAGATTGGAATTTCAAATGAAAATTTACTGATATTAAAGGTAGAACGCACACATTGATAAAAAATAATATATATTTAAGAAATTATTTTTAGCAAGTTTAAATGTATTAAGTTTCAAAGAAACGCAAAGAAAAATACCTTGGCGTACTAAGGTCTCAAGCTGTTTCTTTAGCAAGTTAATAAGCTAAAGTAACTCTTTCGGGCTGGGTACGTCATTGGTTAATATTAACATGATTGACAGTCATGTTATTATCTTACATGTCGGCACCTCCAACACTTAACAAAACCTAATAAGGTTCCCATATATATAGGATGTTTATATTTAAAGGTGCAGAAATTCAGGGTGGGATGGGGGGGACTTGATAACGGGTGGTCCAGCCAACTTTCTTAATTCAAATAGTATAGTAGGTCTTTATTCGTTATCTTTTTCGTTACATTTTTCTATTTTTATTCACGCGAAAAGTTGCAAAGACGGTTATCTGCGTACTGCCTACCGCCGGGATCCAGCCATGAATTTTTGTGTTGTATTCTTTAGCTAAACTAATCCACGGATTTCGTTCATCCTATCTGTCAGTTTAATGTAGTACAAAAGGTTGACAGTTTTTATGCAAAGCTAAAAGAAGGCCGAGGTGGGTAAGACGGTCACCCTAACTTTGAATGCAGTTTTCATCGAAATGTTGTAAACTGAGCCCTATTTATTATAATTGTAATTTGTAGTTAAAGCAAAGATGCACTTATTGTGGTTGGGTCTATTTCAACTATAAGTTGAGTAAAACGGAACTCCAAGATGGCGAAAAACAGTGGGTTACCTCACAACAATAGCGTAGATTTCTATGGGTTACCTCACAACAATAGCGTATATTTCTATGGGTTACCTCACAACAATATTTCTACCGTGAGCTTCGGCCCCACATTCGTATCCACTATTCTAGATACTGCCGAATGGACTTCCCGATCCCTGCGGGAATCATTTGAATAATGATTTAAGTTATCTAAAATGATAGTTTTTTAATACAACATTTATGTTGAATTGTAGTTGTTATGAGTTAAATGGTGGCTCATCATAAAGCAATCGCACCTAATACAAAAATCAGTGGGTTTGTACTGTTTCTTTTACGGTATATTCGATTGCCAATATTGTTTGAAACCGACAGAGGGAAATTCCTTGAAATATCTACTTTGTAATCGTTCAAAATTCAAAGTGCTTACTATAAATCAAAGTTATTCAACAACAAAAAAAGTCTGCTTTGATCATTCGCATTCGCGCCCGTCCGCCATTGTTTATGCACGAGTCCACGTGAATAATTTTTACATATATTTCACTCTTATGGCATAACTGTTGATGAAAAGGACTGTCCGTTTTACCAAAGGGGACCGTCTTACATGCCTAGTAAAAATAGTTTCTATACCTTTGCACAAAAAGTGTGATTCAAACAAACAGGAACCCCATTAAACATGCATGAAATTACTAATCCAACAAACAGATTACCAATGGAAGTTCGCTAGTTTCCCCAAAAGGGGGGGAAGGCCCCCCGGAGGAGTCACCTGTTTTAACCCCTCGCACCACTATACAGTAGTGCGTTGTCTGTCAGTAGACACTAAAATGACGTCACATAAGGGGCGATTAACATAGCAACTTGCACTCTCGTGACGTCAATAAAACGTGCGCATGCCATGAATCATGAGAAGAATTACGCACTCTGTAGGCTACAACACAGCATGACATATGAGCTTCAAAAGCAAGAAATAAAACTATTTTACTTGAACGAAGATACAAGCGTATCTTACATCACGATAAAGAGATTCTTTCAAGTAACCGGTAAAAGATAAATGTAATATTTCTTAATTTATCTACTTAGCTTCCATTTTTATAACTCTTTCTGTTACGTTTATTCATTTGTTAAGTTTCGCGCAATGCTACTCAAAGGCTATCTTCGCTGGCCTTCCTTAACTTTGACGTGATTGTTTTGTTTTTGTTATGAAACACAAAGCTACACGACAGGTTATCTGTGCTCTACCAACCACGGGTATTGAAACCAGATTTTTAGCGTTAGAGGACCTCAGACTTTCCGCTAAGCCACCGGAGGGACCACAGACAGCTAGTCAACACCACCCACTACCAACTCTTGAGAACATTTTTTACCAACGAACAAGCCATATCCCTCGATCTATTAATCCTGATTTCATGAGTTAAAACTTATGCTTGAGATGGACTGATGGAAAG
>NW_013672606.1:4955-8805 GCF_000517525.1 Limulus polyphemus
AACAGGATCATATTGAGGGGGGGGGGCAAATGGGTGCAACTTCCCCAGGACCATTCGACTATTAATAAATATTTTCCTTGATCATTAAACAAAATAATTCACATTATATTATATATTCATATTATATTATATATTCATATTATATTATATATATTCATATTATATTATACATTCATATTATATTATATTATATATTCATATTATATTATACATTCATATTATATTATATATATTCATATTATATTATACATTCATATTATATTATATTATTTATATTAGAATTAGTATATTATTTATCCATCGCTTGTTGCCATTATATTGATTGTTGTTTCTTATTAAGCACAAAGCTACACAGTGGGCTATCTGTGCTCTGCCCACCACGGGTATCGAAACTCGGTTTCCAGCAGTATAAGTCCGCAGACATACCAATGTGCCATTGAGGGGGGTCAATAAATAGTATTGAATTGTATTTGATTTATTTATAAAGTTCGGTTCTGAGAGCCCCGTCATAAGGTCCCCCCCCCGTCTTTAACCGGGCCCTTACATAAGTAACAACTTGTGCATTGTTGTGTTTCATACAATCCCCCGATTAGTAAAGGATTGTGGATTTTTCGACATTTATCGTTAAATCTGAGGAAACAAAATGTTGTCCTCGACCTACAATATTATTTATAGATCAGTAAGCCTAACATTTATAGCAGTGTTTGTGGTTACCAAAACTTCGAACCCTGAACGGAATGTATTTTTTTAACGTGATTTCTTCAAGCTGAACAAGGGCATGTAAGATGGCTGCAGAACGTTCGGTGTCCAACCTTTCTCCAATTTAACTGATTTACTTTCAATTTCATGGCGTGTATTTTAAAGCAAATTGCTACATACAATAAATTTATGCCAGATAAAACGGCCGTTAGGACATACCCACTGATCTTTACGACCTACTTTAACCGTCAACCACCATCACCAAGCGTCCGTCTCACGCGCTGTCCCGCGTGGTGGCGCGCGAGTACTTCTCCAAACATTCACATCTTCAACGAGCACGCGAGCTTTGTATTGTTGCAAGGGTAACCCACCAGCGGTTCTGTGTCATCTGTCTTTTTGAACAGATGGGGAGGATCAAAACAATTGCTGGCGATGCAAACGAAAGAAAAACAAAACGAAAACGGTAGTTGGGTTGTAGGTATTGTATGCAAATAAATCCATGTAAATACCAAGGACAGTGAAACACAACCAGATGAAAGAGCTTAGATCTCGAAATATTTTACATTGAAAGCTCATAAGAAAGAACAACAACAACAACAACAAAAAACAACGTTAAACGCCCTTAATCCAAAGTTTGAAAGAACCGTTAACCATCTTTTGTATAAAGAGTACACAGCATTCATCATTACAAAGCGGTGTTCAATTTATCATGTTGTGACAATCTTTAAAACACGCGTAGGAAATGTTCTGCTCCATATGCGAATGAATACAGTTTTAGGGTTTGTCGTACATAAAAAACAACTTTTAATATGTAGTTATGGTGACGGTGATAGCGACAGTGTAAGAGCGACACTAACGTAAAAAATATTGTTGAGCTATATCTTTAATGTTTTAATCTCGAATATTAGCCAGAGGGCGCTTGACGTTAAGATTAAGTGAATATAGCCTAGAACGTTCAAGATGACGTCATGCGAATCTGGTTTGGTTTGGTTTGAATTTCGCGCAAATCTACACGAGGGATATTTGCGTTAGCCGTCCCCAATTTAGCAGTGTAAGACTAGAGGGAAGGCAACTAGTCATCACCACCCACCGCCATGTCCTGGGCTACTCTTTTACCAACGTATAGTGGGATTGACCGTCATATAATAACGCCACCACAGCTGAAAGCGCAAGCATGTTTGGGCGAATCTGGTAACTTTCCGAAGTACTTAGAAAGAAGGCTAGATTATAAGTACGAGAATCAGTGGTGAATAATGAATGAGAATCGTGTAATCAGTTGAGTTTCAGTGAAGTATTTGGATCCGTGTTATTTATCAAGGTTATTTATTTACTTGATCAATCATTTCTGAAACTGTACAAATAAACTCCAGTTTACGTTAGCCGCAGCAAAATTAGCGTGGTATTTCCTTAGGCCTACAAGTTACGAGTGAAGAAATAATCCTATTTGTTATCGTTACGTGAACTGGACTTGGCCTTATTTTCACCTAATAATGAGAAGAAAAACGTCAGAACAATATATATGGTTTTAATATATACAAGTTTGTTTGCCTATATTGACCAGGGTCTCAAAGTTTGTTTGTTTTTAAGTTGAGCACAAAGCTACACAATGGGCAATCTGTGCTCTGCCCACCACGGGTATCGAAACCCGGATTCTAGCGTAGTAAGTCCGCAGACATACCACTGTGCTACTGGGGGGCGGGTCTCAAAGTACTAAATGCTAAACAAACATCAAACTATGAAAGTAGCCAGTGAAATGATAGGGATCAAACAGGAATTTAACACTAGAAAAACAAAACTCTGGAAAGTTCTAATGGCTAATTACATTAAAAGTACAGTCCTGTGGGAGAAAACTTAACAGAAAAAGAGTCTTAGAACGTTTGTTTTATGATGCTCAGCACAATGGGTTATCTGTGCTCTGCCCACTACGGGTATCGAAATCCGGTTTCTAGCGTTGCAACTCCCCAGACGATTTGCTGTGCCACTGGGGGGCATTCCCCTAGAACGTAAATAAGCTGTTAATTCTTTGAAATTCTTTACGTAAGATGTACTAATTACAGACTTGCTATAAGCACTACTAATTAAGAGTCGTTATTTTGGTCAGTTAGTATACTTTCTAGAATTAATGTCCACGTACCTTGTTGAAACACGTACAGTTTGTAGCATCAATGTCCACGTACCTGGTTGAAACACGTATAGTTTCTAGAATTAATGTCCACGTAACTGGTTGTAACACGTATAGTTTCTAGAATCAATGACCACGTACCTGGTTGAAACACGTATAGTTTCTAGAATTAATGTCCACGTAACTGGTTGTAACACGTATAGTTTCTAGAATCAATGACCACGTACCTGGTTGAAACACGTATAGTTTCTAGAATTAATGTCCACGTAACCTAGTTGTAACACGTATAGTTTCTAGAATCAATGACCACGTAACTGGTTGTAACACGTATAGTTTCTAGAATCAATGACCACGTAACTGGTTGTAACACGTATAGTTTCTAGAATCAATGACCACGTAACTGGTTGAAACACGTATAGTTTCTAGAATCAATGACCACGTAACTGGCTGAAACTATGAAATATCTTTTTTTTGGTAACATCGCTGTTTCTTACTTGCAATATAAAACTTCGCTCTTCGTAATACTTCGAAGTCCACTTACGATTCGAGAGATTTTAAATCTGAATTTTATGTAAGACTCCTAAGCCTCACAAAAATCCTGAGAAATCGGTTTAAGAACTGAAAGACAGCTGCAACCGAAACGATTTGTATTTTCAATTTCTTCAACCAGAAGATATTTTTAGATCGGTGTGTGTTCATATATTATGTGCAATCTCCCGTATCCACGAGCGTGTAATCTGATGTCTCCAAGTTGTTTTAGTACGGGTTTTAGACCTTCTTCTGCCTCAGCAGGATACTCGACGTTTAAAGTTACCATTCTGTCCAAGACTTATTTAGCCTCTTGGCAAACTGCTGAACATTTTAAGTAACGACTCTTGATTTACTTATCGAGGTGCTGGGAGTTTTTTCTACGAACTGGAATTTGAAGGATACTGAAAACTTTATAACTTTCTTTATATACTTACAACATCTGTATTTGGAAGTGGAAGAATATTGTTGTACTACCTGGAGCACCCGCCGCTCCTGGAC
>NW_013672606.1:9650-14094 GCF_000517525.1 Limulus polyphemus
TGTATAATTGTATAACTGGTTGTATAACTGTATAATTGTATAACTGGTTGTATAACTGTATAATTGTATAACTGGTTGTATAACTGTATAATTGTATAACTGGTTGTATAACTGTATAACATGTATAACTGGTTGTCTAACTGTATAATTGTATAACTGGTTGTATAACTGGTTGTATAACTGTATAACTGGTTGTATAACTGTATAATTGTATAACTGGTTGTATAACTGTATAATTGTATAACTGGTTGTATAATTGTATAACTGGTTGTATAACTGTATAATTGTATAACTGGTTGTATAACTGTATAATTGTATAACTGGTTGTATAACTGTATAATTGTATAACTGGTTGTATAACATTTCCTTTCGTACAGGTCCTAAAAGATTTTGCCAAATAACATCGAGGTCCACTTCGAATGACAAACTTTGAAAATCCTTATTTTCTATTATTCACTTTGCAGAACCTTGGATTATTTCTAAGTTCACAATGAGTTAAAAAATTATATTTTGCCTCAGAACTCTTTAGCAAGTTAGTAGGACACTCACGGTTATGAAGCTCGATTCAGTTCATTTTAAACTATTATTTTCTGGTGAAATACTATAACTGTCTGTGGTTATTCTTTTTTTAAAAACAGAATCTCATTTATATCATTTATCGCGTTCTCTTGCTTGCTTGGTTTTGAAGTTAAGCACAAAGCTACACAATGGGCTATCTGTGCTCTGCCCACAACGGGTATCGAAACCCGATTTCTAGCGTTGTAAGTCCGCAGACATGCCGCTGTGCCACTGGGGGGGGGGGGGCGTATCACGTTCTCTTTTTTTATGAAACTGTTAAACAAACATTTTATTCTGTACGACAACGCTGTGTATTTCAACAATCTTTGAACAATTAAATGTTCAAAAATAACAACAATTATCATTCCCATAAACTTTCGAAATTTGAACCAATAAAATCCATTTAAAACAGCAGAAGTTTGCTGCCAAGTTGAAAACTGAGGCTTTACAGTTTCCTTTGCAATAGCACTATAGGAAATGCCAAAAATTCGATTCGTCTACGCTTTTTTCTCGATTTCATCAGATACTCAAAGCAAATGAAATAGAAAGACATTACGCTGAACGATTATTGACCCGTTATTATAGACGAGCGTGTTTGTGTAAGTCCTAGCTATCCGTACAGGTGGAGTTCACAAACGGCACCGGTTATCTATTTCCAGAAACACGTGTGGTTACAGAAAAGGAGTTCACAAACGCTGTTTTATTAACGTTTTATGTCGTTCATAAAAACACGAGACCTCTTTAGGGCAGCGGAAGAGACGTTACAAAGGCAAGTTTTTTACGTAGCCACAACACCCGACTGGCGGGTAATAAAACGCCCCTCTCTTCATTCCACTTTCAATTTGCTTTGATATTAGTACGACAATAGCATAAAACAGTACATTCAGGTCTATTAATGTTTCCCCCTATATGATTAGTCCGTTTTTAAGTTAATCATTGTATCAGACAACCCAGACGGTATATTTAGCTTAACTGCATGATTTATAACATGAATTTTAAAGTGTTAACGTCAACATAATACAGACATAGAATCAACTACAATATGATAAAATACGATAGACATATTACATACAGGTTTCTGGGCCACCCATGGGGGGTACTGACTATGAGAATTCGCGCTGCAGTATTTTTTATTTTTATTTAAAGTTTGTTTATGTTTGTTAAGTTTGTTTTACATTCTTTAAGGAGATATATGATATATATTCACATCAATATGCTACATTCTTTAAGGAGACATATGATATATATTCACATCACTATGTTACATTCTTTAAGGAAATATATGATATCTTCACATCAATATGTTACATTCTTTAAGGAGATATATGATATATTCACATCAACATGTTACATTATTTAAGGAGATATATGATATCTTCACATCAATAAATGTATATATATATATTTTTTTTTTGGAGTAAATTATATGACGTCATTTAATATTGTTGGTTCGTATCCTCCCCGATTTTCTCCCATCATATTTACTTAAAATAACACCTTCCCCCTAGGTTTACTTCATAACAAAGGTTTTTGTTTTCCTTTTTATTTGTAATTAAAATATATATTATTTATTTTTTTTAGATCTTTAAAATAAGGTGTTGTGAGATCCAGCTTTATGGTTTAAAAAATGTCTAATGACACATAACACTAACCGTTTGGGTCTTAAACACGCCAGCATTAGATAATACGAGCATGAATCTGTGAATCTGCTGAAAAACTTTACGACTTTTAATTTGTAACTGAACACTTTCTGATTGTGCCAGCACAAGTTGCGTCAGTCATGCAACTTTCTTCAGGGCTCTCTCTAATTGAAGTTACTGGCTGTACGCATACACTCACACTCTATACAACGACCAGAAGTACACAGCAAAATGTTATGAACAGAAAAAAAAATAGAAAAAGTAACTTCCGGAAAAAGTTCTTGTTCAAAAATAACAAAAAACTTTCGCTCGACAACTATCCACTGGATGTGGTCACTGTGGATTTGACCAGTGAATGTATCGAAAAAAGAAAGAAAGAAAAGATGAATAGTGGAATTTTGATGTGACCACAGGACGCGAGTGGACGCACCGTTTTTGCCTAATGATACAGAAACTGGCGGAGCTAATGCGGTGGCGCGTCAGGCGAGAAACCTATCTGGTGTACACAGACAGCACATTAAGGTCAGGCCGCATCAGCGAACCACTGAGACAGAAGGCGTGCCACGAGCCACGTGCAAGCCTCATTAGGCACAGCCCGACGGCGAAAGTCGCCATTTCCCTGGCATTGCTTCTGTTAAAGGTGTGGGCAGCCAGAGCCTGTCTCTTCTACTCGAGTGTCTTTACCCTAACAAACAAACACGCGCTTGGGCTGATATAACTGGATAAAATATCACGTGTTATCACTTATAGCAAGTCTATAAAATAATATAGAAACTACAGATTATTTAATCTTGGGAATTTTTATCACCAGGGGAACGATAAACTGGAAGAGAAATGTCTGCACAGAATGTTTGTTTGTTTGTTTTGAATTTCGCGCAAAGCTACACGAGGGCTATCTGCACTAGCCGTCCCCAATTTGGCAGTGTAAGACTAGAGGGAAGGCAGCTAGTCATCACCACCCACCGCCAACTCTTGGGCTACTCTTTTACCAACGAATAGTGGGATTGACCGTCACATTATAACGCCCCCACGGCTGAAAGGGCGAGCATGTTTGGTGTGACAGGGGGATTCAAACCCGCGACCCTCAGATTGCGAGTCGAGTACCTTAACCACCTGGCCATGCCGGGCCCACACAAAATGTTATTATCCCACTAATTGTTTTGACAAATTAAAAGATAGAATTATCTAACATTACGTACGAACGAAATATGAATAGAAAACATTACGCCCATCAAATAATTTTAACAAACACAAACGTCATCTTCCCTAAATACACACTGGCCTAACGTTGAATAAATTTAACGCATTGGTTAAATACACATTTAATTTAGTTTTTTTTTTCGTACGTTGTCTCATTTTAATTTACTAAAGTTTTTATTCTCCATACATTGTCTTGAATCAGCTAAAAAAAAATTAAAATAAAGTTTTCGTAAAGACGACAAAAAAAAAAGAGAGAGAGAAATGAAGATAAAGAAAGATGCATTAACTAACCCCCCTCCCCTTGTTCTTGTATCAACTTTTGTTTTATTATTCAACCGTTGTTCCTTCCTTCTTGTACGTTTACCTGCTATTGTTTTCAGCACGTCACGGCGACATAGAACCCCCCAGAGGGAATCTGAAGACTGAGTTCGTCATTTAAATTTTACAGGGGACTAGCTTCAAATTACAAGAACTGCTTAAATGGGCCTTGTATTCAGCGTTGATGGCGGGAATTCCATCAGTCACTTCATTAATTTCTCATTCCTATGCAAATGAAGACCGGGTCTTTTAATGACATTTGGTGACGGGGGACAGCTGATTCGGTAAGGGCACCTTCCTATATCTCTAGTTATGAGATGTCGCTAGCCCCTTGCCAGCTTAGTGCTTAAAGGTTCATACTTAGTAAAACATGAAACATTATCGTGCGTGCATCGTTTCAGAATTCCCCAACAATGAACAGTGAAACAATGGTTGTCACTTGGCTCAAGAGAAGTGTTGTGTGTTCTACTCAATTTACATATACGAATAAAAAATCAATACCAGCCTTCACACCTCTTGTTGATTTTTTCGCCTTGATGACACACACACACACAAATCAGTTTCTTGTCTTTTGTTATTCAGTTTAATATTCAACTGTCAAAAATACTCGGCACGGGAAATACACAGCATAATTTGGCCTTTTTTTGTCATTTACATGTAAAGTAATTATTTGGTGGGATTGGGATGTAGTCAACTGATAACGTAACACTAAATTCCCTTGAAAACTA